>NC_000069.6:69416225-69681225 GCF_000001635.26 Mus musculus | reverse complement strand
AGCTGGACCACTGCTGGGGTCCTCAGACCGGAGCTGGACCACTGCTGGGGTCCACTGGCCATAGCTGGACCACTGCTGGGGTCCTCTGGCCAGAGCTGGACCACTGCTGAGGTCCTCTGACAGGAGCTGGACCACTGCTGGGGTCCTCTGGCCGGAGCTGGACCACTTTCTGCTTCTTTGCTTCACCTCATCCACTATCTCAATGGGCACACAGCCGAGCAGGGTGACGCAAATATCATTTCTGAATTCTGGATTTTAGACTCTTTATTAAACAGGAGAGGACACAATTTTTTGAAATAGCTCATCATCAAATATTTGAAAGCCACAAAGGCAAAATAAAATACCAGGTCTTGCTTGCTTGAGAGGAATATAGGTAGCCACTACCACTTATCCTTCCTCTAGATCTCCACACAGACTTTTGAAATTATCACCAAGGTGACAATATTTGCCGAGTCCTGGTTTAGATATTAAATCTGCCCTCAGAACTCCACTGTTGAAGACTTGGCTCCCAACGCTCAGAGATTAGGATTTAAGGAAGTGATTGTATCATGGGGGTCTTTGGTTAATTGGGGTTATCTAAATATGGATTCATCATTTTATGATGTTACTAGGACATTATAAAAGCTAGGAGGTGGGGCCTAGTTGGAGGAGCTGCAGTCACTAAGGTGTTGTGCCTTGAGAGGTAGATCTTGTCCCCTAACACCTCATGGCTCCACTTCTTGGCCACAATGTGCTGATGAAAGATGAAATTTCAAGACCTGTAAGTCATATAAAGTACTCAGAAATTGCTGGTTGTTTGTGAGCCTAGAGGCTGTCTGGGGCTGAGAAAAAAGAAAAACAAACCTGGGTATGCCCCGTAGTTAAAACATTCCTGGGAACAGCTTGACCATAAGATAAAGGGGAATGTGAGGACATAACAGGGCTATCTAAACTGAGCCAACAACTCACAGAACTCTGACACCCTGCACGTACATGTAATTTTTCTGCTGATGTTTGAATAAGCCAATAGTGTGTCGCTCTGCTGAATTCCACACCCTTAAGCCCCTTACCCCATAAAAACCCCTAGCTTTCGAGCCTTGTGGCCGACATCCGTTATCTCCTGTGTGGGATGCATGTCAGTCCGGAGCTCCGTAATTAAACGACCTCATGTAATTACATCAAATGGTCCTTCGTGATTTTTTGGGTGCACGCCGAATGGGGAATTGAGTGGGGGTTTCCCCACTAGGTTCTATCACGGAGTGTTGCTGTTCTTTGTTCCTTTACCCCAGTGTACTTCCTGCCTTTCCACAGGCTCAGAGTGACCATGAACTGAAACTCCTGAGTCAAGATTTTTTTAATTTTTGTTTATTCATTGTACATCCCAATATCAGCCCCCCACCTCTAGTTCCCTCTCACAAAGATTCTCCTGTCTTACCTTACCTTTCTCCTCTGAGAAGGAGGAGTCCCCCTCTGGGTATACTACACACACACACACACACACACACACACACACATCCCAGAGCATCAATTCACTGCAGGAATAGGCTCATCCTCTCTCATTGAGGCCAGACAAGGAAGCCCAGTTAGGGGAACAAGACTCACAGGCAGACATGTAGGTAACAGATTCAGGGACAGTCCCTGCTCCAGTTATTGAGGGATATGCAGGAAGACCAAGCTGCACATCTGCTACATATGTGCGGGGGTGGGGGTAGGGGTGGTTAGATCCATCTTGTGCTTGATCTTTGGTTGGCAGTTCAGTCTCTGGGACCCCTTAAGGGTCCAGGTTAGTTGACTCTGTTTGTCTCCCTGTGGAGCCCTTGTCCTCTTTGGGTTCCTCAATCCTTCCCCCAACTCTTTCACAAGATTTCCTGAGTCCCATCTAATGTTTGGCTGTGAGTCTCTGTATCTCTTGCCATTGTTTTACTTTACTAATGTATTTTTGACACAATGAGGAAAGATGAAAGTAAACTACATCTCAAATACTCGATTATCTTCCCCCTAAACCCAATGACATGAAATGGGATGATAAAAAGTAGTGGAAACTATTTTCAATTATATGTGTATCAATACAATTGTTTACATCATATTGGTTAATTTCTGGATTCTGCAACAAAATACCTAACAGGAAGCAATTAAAGGAAGGAAAGAAGGGTTATCTTGGTCCACAGTTCAAGAGCAAACTACATTCCATCATGGTGGAGAAGGCTTGGCAGAGGAGTGAGAGACTGGCTGGTCACATTGTATTGGAAGTCAGAACGCAGAGTGTAAATAGGAAACTGGGATACACAACCTCCTATGCTACCTTCAGTGGCCCATTTCCTCCAGCTCATCATTTTCTATAGGTTCTAAGCCTTCCCAAAGAGCATCACCAGCTGGGAAACAAGTGTTCAAATATATGTGTGAATCCCAAAGGAAGAACTACCAGGACCCCTTGAAGAAAGCTCTTGGAGACAGCAATCGATGCAATCACAAGAGGATTTTATTGTTCCAATTCTTTGGGGACAATCACTCATGCAGGAGAAGAAGTGACCTGAGCACACACTGGCAGAAGCTTATATACATTTTGAGCAGGGCAGTTTTCAGCAACAGCAACTGGACTGTATACTATTGGCAGGGCAGTTTAACCTTTAAACTGATTGGTTGGTGTTGGTGGGCTGTTGGGAGCTTTCTAAGGGGGAACCGTCTACTGCCATATTGGCCCCATTGGACCATTAACCCGTGGGTTTTCTTGGAATTGTGAGGCCTCACCATTCTGGGAAGGAAGGGGCCCTCAGGTGAAGGGGCCTGGGGGATAATTGTCCATTGTCATAGACTTTACACATGAGACTTAAGAGAACATTCCACATTCAGAACCTTCTTAGTTACTGTGCTATTGCTAGGAAGAGATACTATGACCAAGACAACTCTTAGAAAAGAAAGAATTTAACTGGGGGCTTGCCTATGGTTTCAGAGGTTTAGTCCATTATAATCATTCCAGAGAGTGTAGCAGTAGGTAGGCAAGCCTGGTGCTGGAGAAGTAGATGAGAGCTCACATCTAATCCACAAGTTGCAGGCAGAGAGAAACTGGGTCTGGTGTGGGCTTCTGAAACCTCAAAGCCTATCTACAGTGACAAAGCTCCCACCAAGACCATGTGTACTTCAACAAAGCAACATCTCCTAATTCTTCTTCAACAGTTCCACTAACCTACTAGGTACCAAGCACCTAAACGTTTGTACCTATGGGAGGGAGATTCTTATCCAAACCACCACAAGGACATTCCATATTCAAACCACAGCAATGCTTTAAATAAAGTCTCTCTCTCTCAGTCTCTCTCTCTCTCTCTCTCTCTCTCTCTCTCTCTCTCTCTCTCTCTCTCCTCAATCTTCAAATAAGTAACTAAAGATTAAACAGTTGTCTGCTCTAACATTACCAAAGCATTTTTCTCATCTTTATGAACACTTCAGACTTCCAAAATAGCTGCATCTCTTCCTACCTTGCTTCTGTATTCCAGGGAAGAGTAACAAGATGGAAAGGAGACAAAAAGAATTCACCGACTTGGTTGAGGGTTTTTAAAGAGTGCTTCCTTGGGGCAGGAGAGATGACTCAGAGGTTACGAGCACAAACTGCTCTTCCAGAGGTTCTGAGTTCAATTCCCAGCAACTACATGGTGGCTCACACCATCTGTAATGGGATATGATACCCTCTTCTGGTGTGTCTGAAGACAGCGACACTGCACATACATTAAATAAATAAGTAAATAAATATCTTTTTTTTTTTAAAGAGTGCTTCCTTACATCTCACACAACAGATTTATCTTTCCTTGTCTAAGAAGGACCAAGTTAGGCTGACTCCATGACAGGCTGCAAACTGGCAGTTTGGCATACCTTTCTGTTTCCCAGAACTGAAAAAATTGGAAACAAGTAGCCAATCAGGAAGCTGCCCTGCCACCTAGCCTGAGCCAACCTCATGGGCAGCCAATCAGGAGCTAGAGAAGCTGCCCAACCACCTAGCTTGAGCTAAGTTCAGTTAATCAGCAAAAGTTCCCCAAGACTCCCAGAGCCTAAGCCAATCACACAGGTGCCTATACCCCTGGAGATAGAGCCAACCAATCAAGGGGAAGAAAGGTAAAAGTTGCTCACTTTTACCCTAACAGGCTTTAAACTGACCATGCAAAGTCCACACCTCTGTCATATACCCTAATGTATGGTGGGCCCCTGAAGGCAACTTCTCTGAAGAATAAATGCTTTTTGCTGTTGTATTCTATTTGGGACTGGGCATCATTCTTCACAAGTCACGGACCTTTTTACATGATGTCCACAATATGTCACCCTCCAGCTTAACCAAGTCAGGTTAGTAAGCTATATTTATTGCCATTAAACGCAAAACAAAATTCTATTAGGAAGAAAGATAAGAAATTATATCAGGAAGCCATCTACCACCATGTCCTAGTTTGGAGGAAAGAAAGACTTGAAGGTGTCATGATGAATGTAGAGAAGAAAGGCAGATGGATTAATGTCATTTCAAAGAACTCGATAAAATAAGAGTAACAGATACAGATAAATACAATATAAGACTAGGTGATATCCCAGAGAAAACCTCAAGACCAAAATAGGAAATGCATTTTTAAAACTAAATAAAGGGCTCGAGAGATTGATTGCTGAACAAGTGGGAGGCTGTGAGTCTATATTCCCATAAGCCATGGAAAACCAGGTGTGTGGCCCATGTCTGTAAACTTAGTGCTCCTATGATGAGATGCAAGAGGGAGACAGAAGATTCTTTGGAGGGCTGGAGAGATGGCTCAGCCGTTAAAGGCTCAGCTCACAACCAAAAATACAAGAGTTTGGTTTCCAGCACCCACGGCTGTCTCTCCAGCCACAAAAAAATAAATAATAAATAATAAAAAAAAAAGAGAGAAGATTTTTTGGAAGACTGTGGGCCGGCTAGCCTGGCATATGCAGTAGCAAACAAAAAGAGGCCTTGCCTCAAACAAGATGGAAGGCAAGGATAGACACCTGACGTTGCCTTCTAACCTAAACGTGTGTATCATGGCTTATGCACACATAGAGATAAAAACAATAATTGCTGAGGTGTGTGGGGGGAATTGCAGGCTGGTCTCCAGTTGAGTTGAAGTCTGAACCCCAAAGGGTGATAATTCACCTAAATGACACGGTAGGTGTTCCCTCGTGCTCCTGGAACTCTGGCTCCTGCCTAAGTTACCGACCCCCACAGCCCCCACAAGAGAAGCCTGGCTAGAAGTCATGTAGGCAATAGCCCAAGCTTCGGACCTTCAGGCTAAACTCCTCCCCAGTTACCTAGCAACAGTGAAGACCATAAAAAGGGCTGTTCAGCCCTACTTTGCTCTCTTACCTCTCCTTTGTTCTCTTACCTCTCACTTCTCTCACTCCTCTCCTCTCCTTTCCTTTTTTTTTGTCTTCTCCTCTCCTCTCTTCTTCTCGCCTCTCTCCTCTCTCTCACTCTGTTTCTCTCTAGCCTTTCTCTCTCTCTGTCTCTGTCTCTCTGTCTCTCTCTCTCTCTCTCTCCCCCTCTCTCTTTTAAAACCATTGAGAGTCTCTGCTCATCCACTGCACTCACTCTCATCAGTGTTGGGAACCTCATCCCTCATCCCTCTCTCCTATAACCCTGGTGGCTTTAGCAAAGTAGCTCCGGGGTTCCCAGGTCAGGCTGCCTCTTGGCCACCCCCTGAAGAGTGGGTCAGAGGCTTGAATGCCCACCCAGGGCTGAGTGGAAAGTGTATGGCAGCTCTCCCACGCCTGACAGACCAGAGAATAGGTAAAACTCTCACGGGGTGTGGGTTTTTCCTCTCCCCTCTTCCCCTGGGCCCCCTTTTTAGTTCCCAACAGGTGTGCTGGCCACAAGCCTAGTGATGAAACACTGTCTCAATGGACTAAGTCAGAGGGTTAGAACACATAACATCCTCTGACCCCTACACACACAGGGGCACATGCATATGTACACACACATGTATGCATAGACCATACATGTATGTCACACATACACAAGCAGGAGATACTAAAACTTGCTTTCTGCACAGGCATAGAAGCAGGCTATGGCCCAGCAAAGCAAGTCAATGGCCATTTGCAAAAATGGAAAAGCATCCTCCTCAGAAATCTAACTTTGATACCACCTTGATCTTGGACTCTGATCTCCAGAACTATGAAAAAATAAATTTCTGTTTTAAAACTATCCAGTCTTCCCTGATTGTGTTCGCGTATGAGTGTGTGCCTGACTGTAAGTGTGTGTATGTATGTGATGACAGCTAATTTAAACTAATGGAACACCTATGGACTTTGTAAAAAAAAACAAAAAAAAAAAAAAACCCTTGATTGTGAAACCAAGCCAATCAAAAAAAAAAAAAAAAAATCTCAGCTTTGAAAAGTCCACAATAAAAGGACAAGTGACAAGCACTGTCTCTATTTAATCTTGAGATGAAGGATGCTTGAGGGCTCAGTCCTAAACAAGACTTATAACCTGTGAGGGTTAGGAAACAGTAACACTGAAAAGGCAGAACTCGAACCAGGCATGTTGGTACTCACCCAGCATTTGATAGGCAGAGGCAGCCCAGAGCTCTGCAGGTTCAAAACCAGCCTGGTCTACATGCAACTTCCAGGCCAGCCTGGGATACACAGTTTGGTTTTCTTTGGAGCTTTTTTAAATAAGGGGGTAGAAAGAATATAAAGGTCAGAAAGCAGGGAGAAGGACTGTGAGAGGCCATCTTCCAGACCTCAGGTAGCCATGGCAAACCTGAAATCACAGCAACAGCTATGCCTGCTGGCACTGGGTCCACACCCGTTAGCTCCACTCAACAACAGTCAGCTATGGATAAGGAACTTGCTGACAAGGCCCTACCACTTCCTGTTGCTTTATCAGCAACTAACAGATTATGTTAGGGAGGCACCTGCTGTACAGTCGTGTGCCTGTTAGTGAACACACCAGCAAAGTTCTTGGCCCAGGGTCATTCAGATGGCCCTAATTAAACACCGTGGACATAAAACAAAAATTATGATTATGGGGAAGAGATTTGTAGGAAGGTAAGCTGGTAGGAGTGTAAGGGAAGAGCAGGAGAAGGGTAGCCATTATAAACCTGCATGAAATTGTCAGAGAACAAAGTTTATTAGTAAGAAGATGAAAACTCAAATTATAAAAATGGAAAAAAAAAGGGTTTTTTTGGGGGGAGGGTTGGTTTTTTTATTTTTTTTGTTTTTTGTTTTTTTTTGTTTTTTTTGGTTTTTCGAGACAGAGTTTCTCAGTGTAGTCCTGGCTGTCTTGAAACTCACTCTGTAGACCAGGCTGGCTTCAAACTCAGAAATCTGCCTGCCTCTGCCTCCCGAGTGCTGGGATTAAAGGCGTGCGCCACCACTGCCTGGCTGAAAAAACAAATGTAAGCCATGTGATCCACAAAAGAGGATTTGAGGCAGCAGCAGCAGCTGGTATAAATTTAGTGCTTACCTGATGTGATTGTTCCTTGGATGGCTTCAAAGTCTTAATGGTTCTCATAATCTTTTGTCTTAAAGGGATCTAGCATGTGTCTCAATAGTAAAGAAAGTTCATTCAAAACCAACTATTCTCCCAAGGTTTTGCTTTTTAAAACTTCCTTATGTAAATGTAGGTTTATAGTCATATGAAAGATAATTCAGAGATAGTTTTTACTTTAAAAATCTATAATAAGCTTCTTCCACAGGAAGCCTACACGCCGCCATCTGTGCCGCCGCCACGTCTCTAGTGATCTCTGAGAAGTTCCAGCACATTTGCAACTACTCAACACCAACCTCGATGGGCGGCGGGAAATAGCCTTCGCCATCACTGCTATTAAGGGCATGGGGCGGAAATATGTTCAAAGCACATACTGTGCATATGTTTCTCTGGATTGTTTCAGTTTTCTTAAGAATATACTTGTGTTTTGTTTTGTTTTGTTTTGTTTTGTTTTTTCAAGACAGGGTTTCTCTGTGTAGCCCTGGCTGTCCTGGAACTCACTCTGTAGACCAAACTGGCCTTGAACTCAGAAATCTGCCTGCCTCTTCCTCCCAAGTGCTGGGATTAAAGGTGTGCGCCACCACTGCCCGGCTTATACTTATGTAATATGTAAAAAGAAATCTTGTGTACAGGAGATAGAGAACATTCTAGAGAACAAATAGCTCAATTAATCTAAACCCTCTAAGTATGTGAGAGTATTTCAGATATAATTGTCTATAATTATATATTTAGTTTAGCTAAAAATCAGTTGCTAAAATGATATGAACTGTTCCATTTCCCACGTGGCATGATCCACTGTTTCTAAGAAGCAATGTTTGAATAAGCTCCAGGCTAGACCCCGGGCAAATATTCATGCAGGAAACTTGAGTTGGCTTCTCTTATGGCATTCGCTCCCGCTCCCGCTCCCGCTCCCGCTCCCACTCCCATCCCTAACTACCCCCACCCCTGGTAGATGGACGAAGAGCTAGACAGACAGACTCTGGTGGGAGGAGCGGAAAGAGTATAAGCTTTGTCTTAGTTACTTTTCTACTGTTGAGACCAAACACCAGAACCCAGACAACTTATAGAAGAAAGGCTTTACTTGGCTTAAGGTTCCTGGGGGATAATAGTTCATGATAGCGGAACCAAGGTAGCAGCCTCCAAGAGGCTAGAGTAGCCCAGAGCTTAACAACAAATCACAGGCAGGAATCACAGGGCTAACTCAAAATGGCACAAGTCTTTTGAAACCTCAAAACTGAGCTCCCACCCCACCCCCATGCCGCCCAGCTCTCCTCCAGCAAGACCTCCTAAACCTACCCAACTAGCTTCATCAACTGGGGACTGAGTGAGTAGTGGGAAGCCCGAGAATGTGGGGGATGTGTCCCCTTCACACTGCTTTAGGTTTCTGCTCTATTCTCAAGTTTATACTTGCAGTTTGACCGGTTAATGCTGCAGGGGAAAGCTCCCTTCAGTCATTTCACGACCATTTTTTATTTGAAAGGATGTCTGTCATCTCAGCCCAGGTTTCCGCACAGGCTTTCCTCTACCTGCTTGTAATCACAAATGAGTTTCTACTTTGTGAACTGGAAACCAATCATGACAGAGGGAAACTAACGCAAACATTTTCTTATTTGCAAAATCAAATAAAAAGACAGAGCACTGAGGTCTGAGAGAGTAAGTAGAACAATGTGTTGTCTCAGTGTGCTGCTTGGAATTCTGCATTTGAGAGTAACTGATTTTCCTAGTCCGTCCTTCCTTCCTTCCTTCCTCCCTCCCTCCCTCCCTCCCTCCCTCCCTTCCTTCCTTCCTTCCTTCCTTCCTTCCTGTCTGTCTGCCTTTCTTTCTTTCTTTCTTTCTTTCTTTCTTTCTTTCTTTCTTTCTTTCTTTCTTCCTTCCTTCCTTCCTTCCTTCCTTTCTTTCTTTCTTTCTTTCTTTCTTTCTTTCTTTCTTTCTTCCTTTTTTCTTTCTTCCTTTCTTTCTTTCTTTCTTTCTTTCTTTCTTTCTTTCTTTCTTTCTTTCTTATGTATATGAGTACACTGTTGCTGTCTTCAGACACACCAGAAGAGGGCATCAGATCCCATTACAGATGGTTGTGAGCCACCATGTAGTTGTTGAGAATTGAGCAGTCAGTGCTCTTAACCACTGAGCCATCTCTCCAGCCCCAAGGTCTAGATCTGCTTTTAACTTTCTATTTAAAATTGTATTCTTATGTTTATTCTCTCTCTCTCTCTCTCTCTCTCTCTCTCTCTCTCCCTCTCTCTCTCTCTCTCTCTCTCTCTCTCTCGTTCTCTCGCTGTGTGTGTGTGTGTGTGTGTGTGTGTGTGTGTGTGTGTGTATGTATATCACAGTGAATGTGTGGAGGTCAGAGGACAAATTTTAGGGTCTGGTTCTCTCCTTCCTTCTACCATACGTGTTCAAGGTCAGCTTGGGTTATGTAGTGAATTCCAGGCCAGCCTCTCACTCACTGCAGAGTGAGACCATTTCAAAAAAGCAGCAATCGAATGACATCTATTGCTTTTCAGCTCCAAAGAGGCCCTGACCATCTTCCGGCCAGATGCTCTGTGAGACTTCTGTGTACCAGTGTCTGTCACTTAAGTAAACAGAGATCGAGTTGTCATCTCCTACATCTAAGAGATCACTAGGAATACGCTTTGCTTTGTGCTTTGCTCATTAATGCTTATGAAATTGAACTATTAAAAAATGACATCTTGAGAATTTCCTTGAGCCATGCTGGGGCTAAGCCCCCTGGATATAGGACATCGTGCTCCCTGTATGTATAATAACTGACAAGTTGTCCCCACTGAGCTCAACACATCTGCAAGAAGACAGTCCTTTTTGTACTATTCTGAAATCTCTGATATGTATTCTAATAAAAAAATCAAGAGTCATTTCTCCAGAGCAATAAACATGTATTGCCTTGGCTATTAAAAATGAATAATTCAATATTCTATATCTTTTTTCCAAATTTTCAGTAATCTTGGGGTCAACTTGCTATTGATTGATGAAATGAACGGTATTACTAGAAAGCTACATATAAAATATTTACCAGCCAAAACCTGTGGACCGCAGTAGTCACAGGAGACTTGATTAAGATGCATGGAATTCTGTAAAATGAATTATAGATTCCAGCTAGCCCGCATAAAAGACACAAAATCCTGGTATTTTATTTGCAAGCTGTAAGGCTAGATTGGACAGGGTGTGAGCTCCTGTAACTTCCACCCCAGCCATATGACCCTTGTTACTCGCTGTTTGAGTCTCGCCCGGGTTATTCCTCTTCCATCAGCCTGTCCTCAGGGTCCACTGTGCTCTTGGCCTGTCTCCTCTCTCCACTTCCTTTCTCCTTATTCTCCTGGTCTCTCCCAAGACCTCTCACTCAATCCTCAAGTCCCTCCTTTCTCTCTCTACTGCCCAATCACAGCCAACTAGACTGGGGAGCAAGGTTTACAAAGCAAAGACTGGTATATGTGAGAATTTGCTCATCTGGAGGCAACCAGATCTTGGGGGCCCACTATTTAGCATTTGAATACATAGCAGCACCAGACCAAGCCCCAACAGATTTCTGTCTGTGTGGATTTTATATAGGTCAGGGCAGAGCTCCTGCTACAACCAGATGAGAGTTGACTCATGGGTAAAATTGGCCACAATGGAGAGAGTCCATTTTGAAACTTCTTCTGGACTAGAATAAATTACAAACTCATCAGGGCTGAAACAAGAAATATCTTAAATATGAAGTTGAGTTTCCATACACTATAGAGGCAATTACCAGAGGCAAAACTTAAGAGTACATTGTTTCTTACAACGATTACCTTTTTGGATGAGAAGAGCACACAAATGTGACATAAAGCCACGCTGGGCAGAGACTGCCGTCTACCACAGCGAGAAAAAGTTAGATGACCGTTTGATTGCTCCTGGGAAAGATCGTTTTTCTCTGTTTTCTATTCTTTCCCTTTTCAGTTTTACTTTAGCTTTCCTCTCTCTCCCTTTCACGAGGGGTTTGGTGGCTCAAGCTCGGGCTGTCAGGTTTGCAGAATAAGCACTTCTGCTCCTCTGAGTCATCTCACTGGCCCTCACGTGGTCATTTGCTCAGTCAGTTGTGCACAGTACATTGACATGCAGAACCCAGACCGTTCGGCCCAAATAAATAGAAAATGTTAAGGACTGGCGAGATGTCTCAGTGGGTAAGGCAGGATGGCTCAGTGGGTAAGGGCACCTGTGAGGACCTAGCTTGAGACTTCATGGAAGGAGAGAACTGACTCCTGAAAACTACCCTCTGAATTCTGCAAGTGCTGGACAGCACACACACAACACACACACACACATAGTGCATTAAAAAACAACAACTAGAATGTGTTAGCTCTTCTCTACATCACTCAGCTCTGATGGGGAAAATGAGGAAATTAAGAAACGATATTACCTTCCAGAAGGAGATTGCATGTAGACGCATACAGAGAGACATCACTTATGAAGAGCAATAGGGAGAAGTTGCAGAGGCTTTAAAAAGTCAATAAGCAAAGCAGTAATGCCCTGGCACTCTTCAGTCTTTTTGAATCTTTGCTTTCAGCTTTCTTATCTGAAAGGTTTTCATGTAGTCTCAAACAGTTCTGCACATTGAAGCAGATCAGATCAAGCCCACTGATTCCTGAGGCGTCGAGTTGAAGCACCAGTGGGGTCATGCAGGGCAGTGCGATCTGGGCTCCGACACCACCCACATTCGCCAGCCTACTCTCCCCTTGCTCGTGGACTCTCAGTATACCAAATGTGGCCAGCGTGTGTTCTGAGTAACCGAGGTGTGTAACACATCTCATTTAGAACCCATGACACTTTGGGCCAATGCTTCAACTAGATCCATTATAAATGTTATATCAGGAAAAGAATCTGGATGGCTAAGAACTGATCAAAATTATGTTTAAACTACTGTTGTGTGACTGACTTTTCCTGAGGAGATATGAATGAGGCCACCTATGACAGACCATGGACACAACTCCACTCAAGTCGAGCTTGGTGAGCCTATAGATGTTTGGGTCATTTATAGGTTTATACCTGATGCAAAGACAAATGTATCACCAATGAGCACAATGATAGCTCAAGAAACCTTGCATGCCAGAGTTCCCTGCCTGGTGTGTATTGGGACTTCCTAAGCTACCTAAGCCTTGCTTCCTCGGCTGCCTATCTTAAATGACTCCCTCCTACTTCTGAGAGGGTGTTTCTATTTAGAATAGCCACATAATAATGCCTGGAGAACAAACTTTTAATTTTTTTAATGTACAAGTGTATATGTATGTGCACATGTATGCACATGTGCTTACTGTACACGTGTGTGTATATGCAGGAGTCCCTGTGGAAATCAGTTAATACTGGGTGTCTGGCTTTCACTTTCTGCCTCTCACTGAACCTGAAGCTAGAGGCAGCAAAGCCCAGTGGCTCCTCTGTTTCTACTTCTCAGCACTGTGATCACAGGTACTTGTGACCATTTTTTTTATAAGGGTATGAGGGATTTGAACTCAAGTCTTCATGTTTGTGCAGCAAGTGCTCTTGCCCAATAGGCCAACTACCCAGCCCAACATTTATCCCTTTCGACTTCTACTGCTAATTTTGACCTTCCTGCAAGGACAAGTGATTTGCCAATTGGGAGAGGGGAGCTTTTTAACAGCCACGTATACAAGAGATGGTTTCTGTGGAAGTCAGCCATCTTTTCCCCTCAGGCTGCTGAGTGTGTCCTCAATTCTCTAGTAAGCAAAGCACCAGCAGCTGCTTGCAGAGATGGTGAATCTCTAATCTCACACCGAGTTTTCTCTCCCACAGACCACCTGGACCGTGGTTAAATTTTCACAGGGTGGCATCATCGCTCCAGATTTACAGGTAGCTATGTCACTAGCCTTCTCTTATAAGACGCAAGAGACGATCACAGGAATGCATGCCATAGTCTTCTGCCAGCACCAACATCATACCTCCTGAATGACCTATATGCCACACGGCTGTTTTTAATATAGCCTCCAAAGAGGAGTTTATTTAATTCCAATGTATTTAATAGCAATCTAACTATCAGCAGATAGATACAGACAAGTAAAGATGGATGATAAATAAATAAGAAAGGTAGAGAGATAAAGATTGATTTAGGTATCTCACGTCTGTTGATCTCTGCTACATTCTCCCTCACATGAGACTCACAGTTCCTGCTCCCTTACAACTATTTATGGAACTAAGCTGAGAATATAGGAAGTAGAAGTGATGGACTCAACTTCCGGGTTGTGTCTTCCTCACTCTTCAAATTGCCTGGCCTCTTGGCCTGGTGCAACAACATTGAATAGCTAGCTATATTCTCTCTCTCTCTAAAACACAATTCACATCATTTCAACAAATATCTTTATTTTTGTTACGAGTTACTTTCCTGAGTTTAGCCATTTGAGGAATGAGTTCCACCTTGCTGGCAGGATCAAAACTGAGTTCATGTTCCCAGGCCCTGGAATCCAACTCCCATCCTGCTTCTTCAGGTTTTCATGTTTGTCTGTTAGCCAGTGGAGGATGTGAAGAGGGAAGATGCTGTTATCCTGTTATCTAAACTAAGGCACACAAGCCATAAATGTGTTGCTTGCCTTGACTTAATTGACTATGTACAGTTTGCCTTCTCCAGTGTTCCCTTATCATTCTAAAATTCTGGACCAGAGTTCAGAAGGGGACCTGACTGAAAAACAGGTGACCCTGTCGCTAGCTTTAACTCCTTGTGTCAAAATATGATTGGTCAATTGGCCTGTTGTGAATTGGTTCTAATGCTGTGTCTTAATTCGGCTCCCAAAGCCGAGCTTCCAGACCTGAGGGCCTCTGTCCCCAGCTGACTTCAATTAATAATAAAGAATTGCTGTATAGCCAATGGCTGGACAAAAAAGATGGAGGTGGGACTTTTAGATAGTGCAGCAAGGGACGCAGAGAGAAGGAAAGAAGAAGGGAGAATCACCATGACTCTGAGGCAGAGGGATGAGATTTAAGAGCTACAGGAGAGAAACCACCTAGCAATGTAGGTGGAAAGGGAATGTGGCCCTATGGGGGTGGGGGGGATCCCCTGAAGGTAAAAGGGTAGCAGAGATGAACTATAACTCCCATGGCCTGCTGGAACCCAAAGCGCTTTAACTAATTCATCGGTACAGCAGCATACTCTGATCTCCCTTGTTTTGTGTTCCCATCCTATAAAAATGTTGTACAATCTCCCTTTAGGGACTCAATTCAGATCCCAAACTGCTCACGTCCCTGCGTGCTCAGAAAATAAAGCTTTCATTTTTAAGCTTCCACCTTGAACCCAACAATTTATTTTCTAGTCTTCATATTTTTTTGCCCGTGATTCTCCAGAAGAACTTTCAAAATATAGTATACAATTTTAGGTTAACTAAAAATTTCAGCATAATTTCAGGTTACTGTAATTTTTGATATGCAGTAACTACTGAGACTTTAGAATAAAATGTCATTGTTTTAGAGGAATTAAATATAAACGATATAATAGTTATTTGAAAGCCACCAGCATCTGCTAAAAATATACCAGCAGATGTTTAACATTTGAAAGTTTTATATAAGCTTCTTTCTCCTTGAACTTATATTTGTATTCTACTTCCACGGCCAAGCTTAATCCTAGTATGTTTTATTATATGATTAAATGTCCATTATTATCAATTTTTCACATTTCTGTGCAACAATATTATGTATATTAAACTCTGCATATATAAGACTTTAAGGTTTTATACATCTGTATTGATTACTATTATAATTATTACATAAGTACAGAGGGTAAATTAACATTAAAATGTTTTTATAAATTTAAGAAATAAATTAAAATATTTAATGGATATTTATCTCACATTAAACTGCATGGGGCTTTTAAAACATCATATCCCAGGGGTATCAGGAAGGCTCAGCACCTAAAGGCCAAGTCTGATGATGATGATGGAGTTTGATTCCTGGTATGCACACAGTGGAAGGAGGGAAATCTTTGAGTCTTGTAATATTCCCAATGCGTCATCTACATCAAAAGTTAATTCAGAACAAATAAACTATTGGCAGAATGTCTGTGCAAGCTGATGACAGTATTTATGTGCAGATTCCTTTTCATACTCTGTCATACAGATGTGCCCTCTAGCATGTAAAAATGACCTTATCTATCCCATCCACCATCTTCTGATACACAGGATGATGCTGATGAAGACACATAGCTTTGTCCTCAAAGGGAGAGAGATTATTCTGGAACCAACTATGAATGACCATAACCCAGGAAACACAGATTTAGTTTGCCCTTAATACTACACTCCAATACAGCAAGAGTTGCATATGTTTTTATATTAATAGAACAAAGTCATAAACCAAGGCACACTGAAAACACATTGATCCAACTGCTGGACCTTGAATGCTACAATACTGACATGTCAGACAAAATGCATCCACTGGTGTAATAGTGGTAGTAAGGTTCTGAAGATGACAGCTTTCTAACTGGATCTGATGCCTCCTCCATAGGAAGAATTCCTACTACATTGTAAGCCAGGTTAAAAGCCCATGGCATAGGCCCTAAGGACAGGGTGGGTGGTGGGGGTGGGATAGGTTGTAGGTGGGGCAGGAACACTACTACTGTTGTTTTGCTAAATAAACATGTTGCCAAAATGCTTTTGAAGTATTTTTTGTTTATACATATAGATTAGTGCTTCCTTCAGCCTTTGCTAGAGAAACCTCTCTCTGCAGTGGCTAGCACCGCAGAAGACATATAATGGGTTAAAGTGACAAGACTAAGTGACTGTTGTGGGTACCTAAGGGAACATCAAGGCATGGTGAACAGAAAGAATGTAAGAACTAAGAGATGAAGCATGTTATGAAGTGCCATCTTCTGGACACGGTGTGACTCCTGTACTCATGAACTCACTGAAGGATGGTTACATGCCAAAGTCAAGCCAACACGATCAGTCAACATTCCAGCAAGCAGCAAAACAGGGAACAAAAAATGACATGAAAGTGGAAAATAGACTTGGGTGTAGGTGTCTGAGTGGCACATGAGGAAGACGTTGTTTGTATGATCAAGATACATTGTGTGCTTGTAGGAAATAACCAAATAATACATAAAAGGTGTTCTACAAAAAGCATACTGAAGTAGGTTGTTGGGAACATCTGGTGGGCAGGTGTTTCTGTGAGGGGCTTCAGATGCTATCAGAATGACGAGAATGGAGACAGAAACTAGCCTGTATGGTTAGGGCAGAAACTTGGCTTCTTGACCTTGGTTCTCTTGGCAGTTCTGTCCTCGCCAGAGGTCAGACATGCCAAAAGTGATGAGGTAAACTTACATGTACTTTGCTCTCTTGTTATCTTTCTTCTTGTATGCAATGTCAAAGAACACCTCTGCCCAGGGGCTATACGTCCAGGAAGCAGTCTCAATCTGACACTGGAGGTCTGGATGATGTTTGGAGAGCTGCCACCAGAAGGTGTGGCTCGGATGGAGGGCAACTCTTTCTGCTTCAGATACTCCTTCAGAGGCATACCCACTGTCATTCCACAATCACAGAAGTTCTCATTCTCAGTCAGCCTTACAGATACTCCTCCAGGTCCAGGTCCAGGTCCCCCACTGAGCTCATGATCCCTCCTGTTGACAAACCATCACATTTTGTGCACCCAGAGACTAAATATTATTTTAAGCCCCATTGTGCTCATTCTTATGCTCTGATAAAGATGAGATGCAGTGGTCAAGAAAGCAGTCTTCAGGAGAGAGAAAAGTAAAGAGTGAGTCCCTGGACCAGATCAAGTTCTAGTGTCTGTTGCTATCCAAGCTTGAAGTTTCAGTTTTCTACCTTCTATATCCAACAGAGCATTTATGTGTGATGTATAAATATAATGAGTATTATATTGAAAGTTAAAATAGTCAAGGTCACAATGTATGTCCTAAAGAGTTATGGCAGCAGAAGAAGGAAGCAGGCATTTTAACCAACCAAACCCATTCTTTAACCATGTTGACTACATGTTTTCCCCTGTGTTTAGAGGCATCTGTACTGTATGAAATGCTAATATGATGCTTAAAATGTTTGAAATAATTTCTTATCTTTTACTTTTTTTCTTTGACAAGTTTTATTTTATAGTTACAATCTTGTATTAGTATAGTTTAAGTTATTAGGGACAAAACCTTTATTTGTTCTGTTATTTTGGTGTTCCATCAGAGTTTAGTTTAGAAAAGTAAGTGGAAAGTTAAACTATAGAAGAAATCAGATAACAACAAAGCATCATTTCAAGTTTCATTCTAACAAAATTGTCTTTTTCAAATATTATGAATGGAAAGGACAGAAACAAAAGGCCACATATGAGAGAGAAATCAGGTTCTATAGACTTCGTGGGTATAATCAACTCTTACTTCCTTTTCCATGGTCAGAAAAGGAAGCATGAGTCTCTTTGTAATATTGCCCACTTACTTTTCATTGGTAAAACACATTTATCATAAAATTTTGTTTTGCATTTATTTTAGAGTCATGGTTTCATATAGTCCAAGTTGACTTCTAACTTACTACTGGGACTGTCTTTTTTTTTCATTAATTAATTAATTAGCTCACTTTATATCCCAATCACAGCACCCCCTCCCATCTCAGTCCCCTCTTCACACAACCCCTTCCCACATCCCCTCTCCCTTTCACCTCTGAGAACTGGAAGGTCCCTCCCAGGAAACCAACCCACACTGGCACCTTGAGTCACAGCAGAATTGGACAAATCCTTTCCAACTGAAGCCAGGAAAGGCAGCCCAGTTAGTGGAGCAGGATCCACAGGCAGGCAACAGATTAGGGACATCCCTGCTCTAGTTATTGGGGGACCCACATGAAGACCAAGCTGTACATCTGCTACATATGTGCAGGTGGCCTAGCTTCAGCCCACCTATGCCCTTTGGTTGGTGGTTCAGTCTCTGGGAGCCCCCAAGTGTCCAGGTTGGTTGACTTTGTTGGCTGTTGATTTTCTTGTGGAGTCCCTATTCCCTCTAGGTTCCTCAATCCTTCCCCTAACTCTTCTACAAGGCTTTCCAAGTTTGGTTTAATGTTTGGCTGAGGGGCTCTATATCTGTTTTGGACAGCTGCTAGGTAGATGTTATGGTTTGGTGTATGTATTATAATGCTAAATACCAGCCCCCAAGATCTGGTTGGCTCCCAATCCCTATGAGATCCTCAGAGACAAGGAGACACTCACATACACCAAATGATGCTATGTAAACTTGCCCCACCCCCAATTATTACTGCCTGGCCAATAAAGATGCCTACAGCCTGTAACTGGACAGGAGAGAAGTAGGCAGGACTTCAGTTCCCAGGCTTTGGGTCTGAAGAGAGGCCAGGAAAAGAGAGGAGAGAGGAGAAGGAAAAGATGTCATAGAGAGGTGGATCACCAGGAAAGGCCAGTTGGAGTAGGAGTGGCCCAGGCAAAACACGGCAAGTTATAGCTGAGGGTTATTGATAGAGGAGAAGACAAAAGAGCATGGAGTGTCAATATCTGCCCAGCTTTAGTGCTTTAAGGCTTATTATAAAGGTTTTGTGTCTTTTATTTGGGAATTGAATGATCTAAGGTACAGTAGAAACCACCAATTAATGTTTATTACTACAGGTGAAAACCTCTTAGCGAATAGTTATTCTAGACTCCTGTCTATGAATCCAGGCTGACAGATACAAACATAGCCTGAGGCTCCAAGGTAACTGAAGGAGGAAGGCAGGCCAGTGATTTGTCTGTGCAGGTCTTCTGAGGACAGTTCTCACACACATACACACCCCACCCAGATTAGCAGGGGTTGCTACTGCATTCATTTATGTCTGTCTCACACAGGGCATCTGTGTAACCAGGCTGTCAGAGACAAATATAGCTGTCAACAGTGTCTTTACATGTTACGTCATTGTGACAAGGCTTTGACCAACAATGAGGCATCAAAGTCTCAGTGTGTCCCGGTGAATCTACTACCTATGCAGTCATAGTAGAAGTTGTTTCCTCCATCCACACAAAGACCTCATGGAGACATAGCTGACTGGCACATTCATCAAAGTAGAGTTCACAGTGGGCCTTGAATTTCTTATCCTCCTGTTTCCTTCTCCCACAGGCTGGCATGATAGACATGTGTCACCAGGAGGATAGGTTTATGTATTGCTATTGATGGAATCCATGGCTTTGTGCAGGCTAAGTGAGGGCTCTACCACCTAAGCTACAGTCCTATACTAGTCAGGGTTCACTAGAAGAACAGGCCATATAGAACACACACACAAACACACACACACACACACACACACACACACTACACAGGCTGTGGTACAGCGAATCAGCCAACAATGGCTGTCTACCAATGCAAGGGTCAAGAATCCAGTAGTTGTTCAGTCCACAAGGCTGGATATCTCAACTGGTCTTCAGTATATGCCAGTATGCCAAAGAAGTAGTCGCTAAAGCCAGTGATGGAACGAACTTGGCCATTGAGAGCAAGAGCAAACAGACAAAGAACAAACTTCCTTCTTCCATGTCCTTTATATCGGCTGCTAGAAGGTGTGGCCCATATTTATCATCTCTCCCCAAAAGATCCTGATTAAATGTGGGTCTTTCCACTTCAAATGATTTAATTAATTAAAAACAAACCAACAAACCTCCTTCACAGGTTTATCCAGCTATTTAAGGTTTAAATAACTCCAGATATAGTCAAATTGACCACCAATAAGAGCCATCACAAGTCTGACCCCCTGTTGATTATTTTTTAAAATTTAAGCTAACTATACACTATACCACACCTTTAATATTCGTTTAGTCAATAGTCATGAGCTCTTAAGGTATAAAGCATTATGAATGTATTCACTGGAGATTTATTTTGTGGTTGTTGGATTAAATGGAGTCAATCCAAATCTTTACATATTTCTAATAAGAGTCAACAAAGTTAAAGTTACTTAAGTTATTCTGAATCATGAGTATTTCATAGAGCTTCCCTGAGTTTTCTTTCACTTGTTGCAGCTGAACATTTTAAATAATAATAGTAAAAATAGTAACCCAACTGATTGGACAAACTTATTATTTTTCTTAGTGGGAGAAGGTTTGTTATTAAGCTCTAAAAGAGGCTGGAGAGATGGCTCAGTGGTTAAGAGCATTGACTGTCCTTCCAAAGGTCCTGAGTTCAAATCCCAGCAATCACACAGTGGCTCACAACCACCCGTAATGAGATCTGACACCCTCTTCTGGAGTGTCTGAAGACAGCTACAGTGTGTTTATTTATAATAATAAATAAACGTTTGGGCCGGAGCAAGCAGGGCCTGAGTGAAGTTCTAAAATCAGCTCCCAACAACCATATGAAGGCTCACAACCATCTACAGCTACAGAGTACCCATATACATATAAATATATATATATTTTTTTTAACTTTAAAAGTTTGGAATTCAAGTAGATGTATGCAGAAATGAGGCTCCTTGTGGATGATCTAAGATAACCGTTTTCCCATTTCTGTGTGTCTTTCTTGATGTGTCTTGGGGCTGTCTTCATTGGCTTGGGCTCCTTAGAATGTCTTTAATTCTTTTCAAAACTAGAATTTTATATTCTAATCTGGTCCGAATTGGCTCATTTCACCAAATAACCCATCACCGAAGAACAAGAAAATTCTTTTTATGAAGGTGGTGAAAAGTTTGGATCTTTTAAAACACAAAAACCTGATTCAGATATAGTAATGTTACTAAAGTTATTAAGGTCAGAGCCAGGGTCCAGGCAGCCCTAACAACTGGATAACAAATTAGGCAGGCCATAACTAGGAGAAAAGAAACCATTTGGATGCTAACCACTCACAGCAGGCTACCCCTGAGTGGAGAGGATGACCCAGCAGTCGAGCACAACTATTACAATTACTTGTTTCTGGGACTTTTAAAACAAGATTTAAAATGTTTTGTTTTTAGTATGTACTATGTGTGTACATATGCCGGAGGATACCAGAATACGATGCTAGATCCCCGACCTGGAGTTACAGGTGGTTGTAAGTCACCCAGTATGGAAGCTGGGAACCAAACACAAGCCGCTCTCCATCCCCAGAGGACTTTTCTAATTTCCCCACCGCAATGGGAATCCAGTGCTTTGTAGCTCAGTTTGACAAAGCAGTGAAACATGTATTTGGAGTCTGTTTTCGACCCTGAAAAATGTCTGGCCTTTCTGTGTGTCTTTTTTGATGTGTCTTGGGGCTGTCTTCATTGGCTTGGGCTCCTTAGAATGTCTTTAATTCTTTTCAACGATTTTGGTCACTGCCATTTGGTAACTGGCCTTGTCTCTGCAAGTTCTTCTGAGTTATTTCCATTCAACTATTTGGCATTTGATGCTATTTATAGGGCAGAATTTGCCAATTTGGAAGTCCTTCTAAGTAAATTGGGAGATCTGTTGAACAACATGGTAATCTTCCTCACAGGGAAGGGTGAAATGTGTATATCTTTTGTTGTTGTTGCTGCTGCTGCTGTTGTTGTTGTTGTTGAGACTTTGGGGCTCCATTGAGCCATTGAAAAAGCAAACAAGGCCATAAAGGATTTCTCTTTTGTGATTTGTACAACCATGGGAAATAGTAAGTATGTCCTATCTTGCTCTCTGTGAATTTATGGTATGTTCTAAGGCAGCATGAGGTAAACTTAGAATTCCTAAAAATAACTTAGTAACAACCTTTGACTCCTACATTTTTGCATTTCTTTTCAAATTTACTATGCTACCTACATTTTTTCCCATCATGCCTAATTTAGTGTGTGTGTGTGTGTGTGTGTGTGTGAATGCATGGTTAGGGATAATATTTTGGACTACATTAATATATTGGAATTGATGCCTCCTTTTCTTTTGAAAAAAGTGATTAACTAAAATGCATATAGTTTAAGAATTTGAGAGTGAAGAAAAGCAGCTATATAAGACTTTGACTAGACCTAAATAAAATATTAATTAATTGGGTGGGGGAGAACCCTCATAGAGGCAGGGGAAGGGGGGATGAAATAGGGAGTTTCTGGGAGAGACCTGGAAAGGAGAAACCATTTGAAATGTAAATAAAGAAAATATCCAATTAAAAAAATATTAGCTAATTGAAAATGTATTTTTGAGTTTCTTTCCTGGTGGAATAATGTTGGTCTGGGGCCTTCAACTGTTTCTCCTAGAAACTGAGTCTGAAAAAGTCTTACAGTGTCTACAACAGCTGCTGATCTTCTAAAAACAAGCATATTAGAGAGACTATATACATCTGGAATTCAAAATACTTCTAAGTGATACCTGAAGTGATCATAAGAGTGTTACCTAAGATGGTCATGCTGATTTCATTACATGCTTTAAGGAGAGTAGGCCTAAATCTCTGTTTACAAGAACTGGACAATTTCAGGCAAGTGCAGGCCTCAGGAGCTGCCCTGCCACCTGGCCTGAGGCAAGGACAATGGGTCAGCAGCAGTTTCCAGACCCCCTCAGATACTTCCTCAACAACAGTTTCCAGACTTCCCCAGCAAGTTCCCATCCTCCACACCCCGGTAATGGAATGTCCATAAAGATGGATTCAACAGATTAAGATAGAGGTCCCCTACCCCAGAATTCCCTAATGTGCTTTAAATCAGGCATGCGAGCTCATTTTGGGGTCTCTCTATTTTGGTAATGGAAGACCCCAGCATGCTGGACTTCTGCAGAATAAAACATTCTTTGCGTTTACATACTAATTGAGTTTAGGGTATCATTCTTTGGGAATCAAGGACCCTTAGATATCAAGATAAAAGCAAGGTGTGGTTCAAGATCTCGGTAAATTGAGTCACTATTTACATTTGTAACAACAAAATACCCTATTGTAAGGTCAAGGAGAACAAAGGAAGATAAGGAAATGACTTCAGGAAAGAACTGGGTTTTGGTTTTGGTTTTGTTTTGTTTTGTTTTGTTTTTCAGAAGAAAAACTAGTAAGGGGATTTTGATAAAAGAATCAGAGCCAGTCCTCTGCTTGCAGGCTGGGGCTTACAGAGAAGCAAATAGGGTGGGAAGGAAGATCAAAATGTTCCCATTTTGAGGCCATGATTGGTATCACTAGGGGTTGTTGGGTAATAGCTGCAGATATTGAGAAACTGAGTATCTGGCAATAGTCCCTAGTTATAAAGAATTGCTTGGCCCCAGCCTGACAGATCCAACCACTTGCAGAAATTCCTTGGTATGGTATCCAAAACAACCCACCCTGTTTCTAGTCAAACCACACACCACACACACACACACACACACACACACACACAATGCTGTAACTTTTTGGTAACTACCCACATTTGTGTGTACATATAAACTTTAAGACCCACCTGTCCAAGGACCAGGCAACTTCCTGAAATGCTGGGAATTGTAGTTCTTATAAAATAAACACATCTCATGGGAAAATATGATAGCCTATTGGTTTGTTCTTGGTGTCTCTAGGCCACTCAGCTGGGAATTCCAGGGAGTGAGTGGTCCTGACCAAAGCCCATCCTGGTCATATTTAATTAAAAACTTCACCCTCGTGGGGAGCTTGGGGTTCCTTACTGTTTCAGTAAAGCAGTCTCAGCCTGATGAGATTGAGTCTGTCTTGTATTTATTTCCAGGGTTAACTGGGGTGGGGTGGGGTGTGTGTGATAAAGAATTTCAGTTGATGATAAACATCTATTGTGATCCTTTACACTGGAGAGGGAAGGCAAGAATGTAGAAAATCAAGATGTTTTAGTTCTGGAAATCTAACTTTCTCTCTCTTTCTGTCGATCATCTCCATGTCATCTCTCCCTTTCTTCCCGCCCCTTCCCCTCTCCCCTCTCCCCTCTCCCCTTCCCTCTCCCCTCCCCTTGCCCCCTCCCCTCTCCTCCCCTCTCTCAATGATCATCGTTAACCCAAATGGAGAGACTTACAAACTAATGTGGCAGTGGCTAACATTCCCAACTGCTTTTCCTGTACATCGGTGGAGAAAGTGGCACAGTGGTTCTTGTAGCTCTTCCCTGCTGGACACGTGTGAAATTCTCATTGGCATTATCTTGGGCAATCTCTGATACTGAACATTTTGAAGGGGAAGGATGCCAAAGAAATGTCTTGCTTGGTGTCTTGGCTCAAAGAATTTAGCCTCTGCTATACAAAATGGATTAGGTAGTTCAAAGACCAAGCAAAAAGCCTTTAACTTAGGGGCCAGAAAAGCACACTATTTCAACAGTGGAGGTCAGCAAGAAGCCACAGGGCTGAGAGTAGTGGAGCTTCAGAGAATGGGTGAGTTCAGTAGTTGACTCTAAATGTATTTAGGAGACAGTTACAAGCCTCCATGGCTGTTTCCAGTTGAAGTGGAAACATAGAGAGACTCAGGGTCCCCACTCTCGTTGACATTGGAGGACAATCAAAGGGACCTGGGTAGATGAAATGAGATGTTCAATGGATTAGCTGAGTAAAGATCAATAATTGTGATGTCTGGCACGGTCGTGATCATGGTCTGATTTTTGTAGATCTTTTATAAAGCAAAAGAGACAGTTGAAGAATTATCAGGCATACACAAACACGATTTTGTTTACAGTTAGAAAATGTAAGGTGGTGAAAGAAAGATGAAATTTCAAGACCTGTAAGTCTTACATTTTGGGGGCTTGTCCTGGATTTGGGAGCGCCCAGAAACCTGAGAATACCCCTTGGAGGTACGTTTGTTTTTGTGAGTCTTGTATGTTGTCTGTTATGTAAGTGTCTATGTGTGGCACCGCTGAATTTGTGTCTTGGTTTTTCAGTTCTGAGATTGTGGGTTTGAGTCCCACCTGTGTTACCAGTTCTGGTATTCTGTATTCTGGCAGCTGCCACTGTGGGCTGTAAGGACCCTAGTGACTGTGGGAGGACGACGGTCTATGGCCCCACAGGCTGCACCCCTGGAAGACGTTCCAAGGGAGACCCTGGAGAGAGTGCCCAGGTTATGAAACAGTCAGGAGGACCTGGCTGTTGCCTGGCAGAATAAAGGAGAGAGAGTGTTCTCTCTGCCAGAGCGGGAGTAGAAGTGAAGTGGAAACCCACCCCATCAGGAAGGGAGTCAATGTGAAATCCGACCCCGTCAGGAAATAGCGTTTGGCTGGTTGTACAAGTCCAGGCGTGGACAAGTGTGCTTAGAGATACTGGTGTCTTCTTTTTCTCTGTTGCTATCTTGTTTTTGTTTGTGGTTTTTGTCATGAGACACAGACACTGTACGTCGGAGGTAAAGTGAAATCCCTCACTGTCTGTATGTCTGTATGTCTGTGTGTCTGTGTGTCTTGTTCACTTGTGTGTCCTCTATTAGACTACCTTCTGATTCTGTTTTGTTTTTGGTTTGTCTGGTTTCAGGTCTGGTTTTGGTCCCAAGAAGTTGACTGATTATCTTGGTTTGGTTTTAAGCCGGTCTCAGGTTCAGGGGGCCTTCCCATGGAGAGAGGTCCATTTGGGTTGGTCATAGTGACAGTGAGCTTCTCTGGAAATTGTGTGTAAGATGCCCTGTATTGGTCTTGCTTATGTTTGTCATTTCTGTGGTACTGAAAAAAAAAAAGAGGAGGAGACTGTGAGAGTAGCCGGCCAAGGGCCAAGAGGTTTCCCTGATTGCTTCTCATTCCCCTGTCCCTTGCATTCTGTCTCTTGTTAACAGAAAAACTGCTTTCACTTTAAGATAAAGTGCTGGTTGCAGCCAGCTGTGAGAGCTGCACTCCCTTCTCTGCTCTGAAATTCCCTCTTCTCAAAAGGCCCCGCCCTGAGCTGCTTAGAGTGAGTCTGTTTCAAGCTCCAGTGAGGGAGGCATCTGCCCACTTGGGGCTTCTGTCCAAGGTAAAGAGCACCTGTGAGTCTGTCAGGCTCTGATGGGGGTCTTGTCTCTGTGGGACTAGAAAGTGCCCCAACAATCTGACCAAGGTAACAGGAAGTTACAGAAGTTAAGAGAAGGACAGTATAAGTCTGTAAGAAAGTTAGCGTAAGTCGATAAGAAAGTGCAGAGGAGGAGAAAGGAAGAAAAGATAGAGGTCTGCAAAGAAGTGAGCTAAGAGCAAAGCTTCAGCAGACTCAGGAGAGATGAATGACAGTGGCAAATAGAGAGGTTAACAGTGAGGAGAAGTGGAAATAGAGATGAAGAAAATGAAAGAGGTCTGAGATGAGAGAGATACTCTAAATGAGAAATATTTAGAAGAGAAACCAGTAAAATGAGGCTGACAAAGACAGAGACCAGAGTCAGAATCAGAGATGTGCTGTGAGACAGAAAGATAAACCAGGATAGAGGCAAACTATGAGAGAAGATAAGTGACAGAATATAGATGTGATGATTAGATAATATCCAAAGAAAGCAAAGACAAGGAAGAAAACAAAAAGATATATATATATATATATATATATATATAGAAGATTATTATGAGATCTCCATTACAGTTAGGAAACAGGAGTAAAGAGAGGTAAATGACAATGACTAGGACCTACCAAAGTGGCACATGCTAGCACTTAGAAATGATCTGTAAGAAATAGGAAGCCAGAAAATTAAAAAAAAGATAAGAGAAATAAAATGCTGGTCACAAAAGTCAGGGAAACTAGAAAACCTAGTACCTGGCAACAACAACAAAAAGAAGAGGAGCCCCCCTCATGACCAAACCCTTCACCTGTTCGTGACTAAAAGTAAAGAGATAGCAAAAGGGGTGCTAACACAGAAGCTGAGTCCTTAGAAGAGACCAGTAGCCTACCTGTTGAAGCAGCTAGAAAAGAGACTGTGTTTCATATTCCTCCACCAACCAGTGCAAAACAAGTTAGAAAAGTTCCTGGGCACTGCGGGCTTTTGCAAATTGTGGATTCCAGGTTTTGCTAAATTAAAGAGATAAACAGCCCTTCGTATATAAAAAATAAAGAACACTCTTGGATGGCCTTGGATGCTATTAAGACTGCCCTAATGTTGTCCCCAACTTTGGGACTCCTAGATGTGACTGAGAACAACGGTTTTGCCAAAGAGGTTCTTACTCAGAGATTGAGACCCTGGAAAAGACCTGTGGTATACTTGTAAGAAATTAGACCTGGTGGCTGTAGGATGGCCTGCTTGTCTGCACATAGTGGCTTCTGGTCAAGGACGCAGATAAATTGACTCTGAGACAAAACTTGGCACATGCCCTAAAAAGTGTGGTTCAGCCCCCCTGACTGATGGCTGACTAACGCTTTTGAAAACATTATCCAACCATTCCCCTGACCGATGGACACATTATCAGAGCTTTTTGTTGACTGAACGAGTGACCTTCGCTCCCCCTGCTGTCCTCAATCTCACTGCTGCCTGAGACTTCACCTACTCATCACTGTGCTGACATTCTGGCAAAATAAACTCATACTCAAATGATCTGAAGGATCAGATCAGCCTTGGCCTGAGAGTTCGAGCTGGTACACGGATGGCAGTAGCCTTGAGGTTAAAGGCAAGCGGAAGGCGGGGACAGCAGTGCAGCAGTGGACAGAAAGCAAGTGATCTAGGCCAGCAGCCTCCCTGAAGGGACTTGAGCCCAGAAAGCTAAACTTGTGGCTTTGATACAAGCTCTATAAATGGTAAAAGAAAAGTCTACACTGACAGCAGGTATGCTTTTGCCACTGTACAGAGCAATATACAGACAAAGAGAGCTGTTGACATCTGCAGAGAAAGACCTAAGATGCTGTGGCTAAAAGAAATCAGATGGCAAATCTAACCGCCAAACAGGCATCCTAAAGAGCAATGATCCTGACAGTCTGAAGACTATCAAGTTATAGACAAATTAAGACTGGTAAAAGAAACCCTGTATAGAGTAGTAGAAACTGAAAAAAGAAAACTAGTCCTCTCATGAGAAGACAGACCTGACATCTACTGAGAAATAGACTTTACTGAGAAAAATCTGTGTATAAATACGTTCTGGTTTTTGTGAACGTTCTCAAGATAGATAGAAGCTTTTCCTTGTAAAAATGAGACTGCTCAGATAGTCATCAAGAAGATTATTAGAGAAAATGTTTCCAAGGTTCGGAGTGCCAAAAGCAATAGTGTCAGATAATGGCCCTGCCTTTGCTGCCCAGGTAAGTCAGGGTGTGGCCAAGTATTTAGAGGTCAAATGAAAATTGTATTGTGTGTACAGACCTCAGAACTCAGGACAGATAAAAATAATGAATAAAACTCTAAACAGACCTTGACAAAATTAATCCTAGAGACTGGCACAGACTTACTTGGTGCCCCTTCCCCTTGCCCTATTTAGAACTGAGAATACTCCCTCTTGATTCAGTTTTACTCTTTTTGAGATCCTTTATGGGGCTCCTATGCCCATCACTGTCTTAAATGATGTGTTTAAACCTATGTTGTTATAATAATGATCTGTATGCTAAGTTAAAAGGCTTGCAGGTGGTGCAGAAAGAAGTCTTGTCACAACTGGCTACAGTGAATGAGCCGGGTACCCCAAAGACATCTCACCAGTTCCAGCCAGAGATCTGATCTATGTACACCTGCGTCATGCTGAGACCCTCAAGCCTCACTAGAAGGGTCCCTGCCTAGTTCTGTTTACTAATCCGTCTTATTCTGTTTTTGTTCCCATGTTAAAGATAGAGTAAATGCAGTATTCTCCACATAGAGATATAGACTTCTAAAATTCTAAGATTAGAATTACTTAGTAGAAGAAGAGGGGAATGAAAGAAAGATGAAATTTCAAGATCTGTAAGTCATATAAAGTACTCAGAAACTGCTGGTTGTTTGTGAGCCTAGAGGCTGCCTGGGGCTGAGAAAAGAGAAAAACAAACCTGGGTATGCCTGGTAGTTAAAACATTCCTGGGAACATCTTGACCATAAGATAAAGGGGACTGTGAAGACATAGCAGGGCTATATTAACTGAGTCAACAACTCACAGAACTCTGACACTCTGCACGTACATGTAATCTTTCTGTTAATGTTTGAATAAGCCAATAGTGTGTTGCTGTGCTGAATTCCACACCCCTAAGCCCCTTACCCCATAAAAACCCCTAGCTTTCGAGCCTCGTGGCCGACATCCTTTATCTCCTGTGTGGGATGCATGTCGGTCCGGAGCTCCGTAATTAAACGTCCTCATGTAATTACAACAAGATGGGTCCTCATGTTTCTTTGGGTGCTCTCACACTCCTGAGACTAGAGTGGGGGTCCCCGAAAGAGGGTCTTACAGTGGTCCTTTAATCTGATTACATTGGAGATGCTGTGATTACTACACCTGGCATGTCAAGAGCCCACACTTAGGGTTTATTTAATGGAAAGGCCTTTAATATTCTCTCTCTCTCTCTCTCTCTCTCTCTCTCTCTCACACACACACATACACACACACACTCACCTCAATTACTTTAATCTTTGGTTATACTTTCCTGCTGGGTGTTTAAAGGCATGGGGGTAACCACAAACCACAGCTTAAAGTCACTTGGGGATCCAATCGTCTGGGAGGACTTGGGCCTGGAAGAGCCTCAGCTATAGATGTAGCATAGATGTACTATAGTGAATATTAAAATGCATTGAAATCATAGTGTATTTTGAAAAGGCAAAGATAGATAGAGACCGGCATTCTACTTTAGACTAAAAGAGTTTACATATAGACACCCTCATGATAGTTTCTAAAAGAACTATACTTGATTTTAATGTCAACTTTTCAAAAATTAGGGTCAACTGAGTAGATGCCTTACCGAAAGAATTGTCTTGATTGTCTTAAGTGAGAAGGCCTACCTTGGATATAGGCTGAGCCTTCTGGTAGCAGCCCAGGTTAAAAAAAAAAAAAAAAAAAGGAGGGGCGCTAAACAGGGGCTGGAGAGCTGGCTCAGCCATTGCTCTTGCACGGGTGCTTCAGTTTCCAGCACCTACATGATAGGGCACAACCATCCATAACTCCAGTTCCTGGGATCTGAGTCTCTCTTTTAACCTCCAGAGGCACCAGGCACATGCATATGCACAGGCAAAACACTCATATGCATTAAAAAGTATAAATAATTCTTATTAAAAATGTTTCTATAGTGAGCAAAATAGGAGATAAATTACTCACCCTGTGCTCTCTGCGCCTTTCTCTGGCCTCTAGGATGATTTACCCATTGCTCCTGCTGCAGGTAATTCCTGTCTACTGTCATAACCAACATGTCTAGCCTTTCATTGTGGACTATTGGACCAGTGGCTCTCCAGGAGCCTTCCAAATTTTTTGGGAGTGCTGAGTGACAACTGAGGTTGTCAGCTTCCTCAGTGAGAGGCACACACCGTAGGCAGACTTGGATTGCTAAGAACCAGACTCAAACACTAAGCAGCTACCCAGTTTTCAGCCACGCAGCTGTGAGACCACTATTGCTAGTATTTTAACATATGCTGATGTAATATATTATATATTCCTGATAGGTTCAGTTTCTTTGAGAGAATGTTGCCCAATACAATAAGGTAGGGGACCTGATTAAACAACCATAATAGAAGGGCTTAATACTGTCTTTGCCTGTGGTCCTAACACAATCAAGATTAGCATCATTTTTATCATTGACTTTTTAAAAATTCCAGTAAAAATTTAAATAACAGGATTTTGAAGGTTCAATACTTTTCTTTTGGGCCAAGGAAGTCACCTAAATTAGTGAAATATTTTGGTTGTGTTTACATTGTGTGTCAGAACACACGGCAGGAATGGAGTCCTGTGAGAATTCTGAGAGATTGTGAGATAACTCCAAGAAAACAAGACCAGAGTAGTATGACCTGAGCTTCTTTAAAACATGGACTCATCCTTGGAATGTGTTTCATGTTCCTCCCTGTTCTAGCAGATGGGCGTGAGCTTACTGCAGATTACTTCTTATTGCTTGCTGTTGTTAGTCAATTATTCCTCTATGGAAAAACATGGTTTTCGCCACATGTAGCTTGTCCTGTGACTGTGTACTGCTTGACCTAATAAGAACGTTACTCATGTGACTTTTCTAAAACCTCAGAGTATACATTGGTAAATGAGGGGAGGATTGGATGTCAACGATTATATGGATTTTATCATTGCTGTATTACATTGCTTAACTAGCAATTAGTTTTTAAGAGTACTACAGACTCTATGGATTTTCGGCTTTTATTTGCAGATTTTATTTGCAGATTACTACGTAAGGATAGGAAATCATTAGTCAGCTGGCAAGCTATGGGATTTTTTTCATATGAACTGACTTTGTGACAACAAAACTTACCCAACCTTCTCCCATTCCACTGGCAGATACTTATTTTATTGATGGTTCATCAAAGGATATAAGATGGTTTCGTGGGCCTGGAGAGATGGCTCAGCAAGTAAGAACACTGACTGCTCTTCCAGAGGTCCTGAGCTCAAATCCCAGCAGCCACATGTTGGCTCACAACCGTCTGCAATGAGATCTGATGCCCTCTTCTGGTGTGTCTGAAGACAGCTACAGTGTACTCAAATACATAAAATAAATAAATAAATCTTTAAAAAAACCATTTTTTTTCGTGATCTAGATATTCATCAATCTATTAGGACTTTTTTTCTCAGCCCAAAACAGCTGAAATATGCTGTTTTTATTTATCTATTATGATTAGTTCATACACCCTTAAATATTGTTTCTGTTACTGTTCTAGTTAACAGTGTGAACCGGAGAGACTAGGGACCAAATATCCAGTGGATTAAATTACCATGCTATAGCCATGTTAATACAGGCCATCAGACAATTTATATTCTGAGTATTTTTAGGGTTAGGCGAAGTCCCATGAGCAAAGTTCTTGAGTTCAAACTGTGTACAGTCTCAAGGTCACGTCCAGGGAGGTTGAATAATGTCAGGACGTCAATTCAGGCTTGAAAACGTCATTCTGAATAATAATGGGTAAAATGATGGGTAATCTAAAATAAACCCACTCCTATTTGCTATACCTGGGAGGGGCACAAAAGCATACTCCAAGAATAACCCACATTATGGAGGGACAGAGATTATAAGACTTTTGCCTTGTTGCCTTGGCATTATCTCACAAGCTCTCAGAAATCTCATCAAACAGAGTCACTCTTGGACTGTGTTCCAACAGTTTTAGAGTCTGCTTATGTTGTTGGCTTACTTCTAGAAACAGAAACAGCTTTAATTTCATCTTAATATCCTGCTATGTTTCCATTACTACTGAAACTATGACATCCTGGTAAAGACCACACACATCCTTTGTTACTGACACATGTGCACACTCTAACCTTCCTGATTTTATCCCAAAAGGAAATAAACAAGCTGATGCATTAACCTCTATTTAACATCAACACCTATATGCTGATGCTAACAGACTTCATGTAGAAGACCTCGGCCCTCTTAGACAAGAGAGACAGATTATGCAGGAATGCTTGGTCTGTGCTTCCTTGTACGGTCATAGTTTTATAACTGGAGCTTATCTCAGAGGTGAAAATACTGATGAATTATGGGAAATGAATGTCGCTCACTTTGCTCTCGGACCTCGGATGCTATACCTCGGATGTATGTATCAGTGCTGAATATGCATTGATACATATTCTAAATTTCTCTGGGCTGTACCTCAATCCTCAAGAGAATGCTTCTGCAATATGTTCTTATCTTACACAAACTTTTGTTGTTATGGGAATGACTAGTTCTATAAAGATGGACAATGGACCAGCCTATTGTGACAAACAATTAAAGAACTTCTGTAAAGAGTGGAATTTTAGCCATATTACAGGCATCCCTTGTCACCTTCAAGGCCAGGACATAATTGAAAGAGCACATAGAACATTAAAATGGCAATAATTTTTTCAAAAAATTAAAAATGGACAGCACCAAGAAAGAGATATTTTTGTATTTTCCTAATTTACTCTTAATTTTTTAAAAAAGAAAAATTGCGTCAAGGTGATACATGTTCAAGAGCTCAAAAACATTTATCTACAGAAGATTCTGAACTGCCTTTGGATAAGCCTGTGTGGTCTAAACAACCTGAGACTTAAAGCCAAGTTGTCTGAAGAAAATTGGGAAGGGTTGTGTGTTCATCATTGCAGATGGACCCACTGACACCTTATGGAGTTCTCTTGGACTCCTCAGGCCCTTGGGCCATCAAGGACAGTGGTGGAGAGAGAAGAGACAGTTGGCAAAACCCCATGTGAGATGTGGACCACATCAGAGAAGTCAAGTCTGCCCAACTGCCAAGTTAAGGCCCCATGCACCAAGGAAGAAGTTATTCTGTGAAACACACAGAGCCCGTGACACCTGAGAATCCCCTGGCGATGCTCGCTGCTGTGAGCTGTGCACCTGCAGTGAGCACCTCTGAATACCTGTACATGCTCCTCATCCTATTCAAACCACCACACCAGTAGCACTGGACAGAGTTCAGATCCTATTCTTGATGACAGAGTAGTACACATAACACTTTCACCGTTCTAACACTCGTTATGTTTATCTTATTATTATGCTTATACTTTACTTATACTGATGCATCTAATGACAACTAAATCTATCTACAACACCTCAAATCAAAAACACTTTGCTTATTGTATCTGCCGGGAGATGTCAAAACACCATCCAGGAATTGAGTCATAGGAGGAGAATTCTTTTTTGATGTTGTTTTTAAATATTTATTTGTTTTATGTATGTGAGCACACTGTTGCTCTCTTTAGACACACCGGAAGAGGGTAGTCAGATGGTTATGAGCCACCATATGGTTGCTGGGAATTGAACTCAGGACCTCTGAAAGAATAGTCAGTGCTTTTAACTGCTGAGCCATCTCTCCAACCCATATGAGGAGAATTCTGAATGCTGTTGAAACACTCAAAGAAAACAAGACGAACAAGTCTTATGGCTTCAGCTGTTTCAAAACGTGGCTAGGGGATCCTTACAGCGATTATCCAGGGAAGTGAACCCCCTATAGCGATCATACAGGGAAGTGAACCACTCAGAGTGAGGAGAATGCAAAACAGGGACAGATGGGTTTAATCAACCTGGATCAGACTTTAGGAAGTCAAATGCCAGGAGGTTTATTCCTGGTGCATTTAAGATCAGTGTAATTTGGGGGGAAAAAGTTTCCTGGTGTCATATAATACAATCCTTGGTGCACAGGTAGCATAATTACATGGAAACTCTACTCAGGGTATGTCTCATTTTTTCCAAGATGGGCTCTAGAGACAGGTTACCTGTACTAGTTTAAGGGCCTAATGTATGGTCTGGTTGGGATCATACAGATAGTATAGAGGCCATCTGGACTATTAGCCACCTCTGGTCCTGGTTGTGGGAGCTCTGTATGCCTTGGCTCAACAGAAAATGTAGTTCACAAGTCACGTCCAATTCTCAGCTTTCTGGATGGAAGAACATGGTTGATTTGTTTGTCTGTTTGTCTGTTTGTTTTAATATCTTTCCCATTGGATATACTGTTCCGTATACTTAACATTTCAGGTTTCTCTGGAGATCTGTGGGTGCAAGGATCTTGGTGCTCTGCTCCCAAAAACAGGGAATTGCTTGGAATGTTTCGCTGCTCCTCCCAGGTGTGCTGGATAGGAGTGAGTTTACTTCAGATCACTCACTATAAGAACCTGAGCTTGCTGTCTGCTTGCAGGCTGGGGCACTGACAGAGCAGAAAGAGGGCAAAGAGAAAAAGAAAACATTTCCCTTTTTTAGCCCACGATTGTCGTTGCTAGGGGTAACCAGGAAGGGCTGAGTAAAAGAACTTCAGATGGTGATAAACATCTCCAGTGCTGTCCTTCATGGGGGGGGGGGCGGGTCATCCGGTCATCTGGACAGGGAGAGGGAGGGCTGGAATCCAGGAAAACAAAGTGATTTTAAACCTGTAAGTGCACATTACTGTACTTTGGGAATTATGATGATTAACCAAAATGGAGGTACTCAGTTGGGCGTGGTGGCACACGCCTTTAATCCCAGCACTTGGGAGGCAGAGGCAGGCGGATTTCTAAGTTCGAGGCCAGCCTGGTCTACAGAGTGAGCTCCAGGTCAGCCAGGGCTACACAAAGAAACCCTGTCTCAAAAAAACTAAATAAATAATAAAATAAAATAAAATAAAATAAAATAAAATAAAATAAAATGGAGGAACTTTACAAAGTGGTGTGACCCTGGCTAACACTTGTAATAGTTTTATTATAACAACGCTTGTATAACATACAGAAAATTTCTAAGTGTTCCGGCTCTGAGGGGAAAGGAATCCTGGCAGTCAGGAGCCAAGGAATAACACCACAAAGTCGCATGGCACAACAAACCTCACACAAGACATCTATTGGGAAAAACGGGAGGGTGGCTGCCTCTGCTCCGGTGAGAAGCAACAAGAACTGAGCAGGAATAGGCTTTACTTAGGGCAGTGATTTTCAACCTTCCTAATGCGGCAACCCTTTAATACAGTTCCTCAATCAGAAAATTACTTTGTAGCTGGGCCTGGTGGCTCAAGCCTTTAATCCCAGCACTTGGGAGGCAGAGGCAGGTGGATTTCTGAGTTCGAGGCCAGCCTGGTCTACAGAGTGAGTTCCAGGACAGCCAGGATTATACAGAGAAACACTGTCTCGAAAAACAAAAACAAAAAAACAAACAAAGAAGTAAAATAAAATTATTTTGTTGCTACTTCATAACTGTAGTTTTGCTATTCTTGTGAACTCTAACTTAAATATCTGATATGTAGATGGTCTTAGGCTACACCTGTGAACCCACCATTCAACTCTGGAAGAGTCGCGACCCACAGGTTGAGAACCCTTACTCTAGGGATGAGTAAGATTTTTGAGTTCAAGGATTGGTGGGTTTGGGGGTCTCAAGTTTGGGCTTTTTACCTTACAACATTGAATGAAAATGTGAAATAAAAGGTGGACACCATTACCTCAAGTATGGAGATTTACATTGTAGATTGTTGGGAGCCGCGCCCACATTCGCCGTTACAAGATGGCGCTGACAGCTGTGTTCTAAGTGGTAAACAAATAATCTGCGCATGTGCCAAGGGTATCTTATGACTACTTGTGCTCTGCCTTCCCCGTGACGTCAACTCGGCCGATGGGCTGCAGCCAATCAGGGAGTGACACGTCCGAGGCGAAGGAGAATGCTCCTTAAGAGGGACGGGGTTTCGTTTTCTCTTTCTCTTGCTTCTTGCTCTCTTGCTTCTCGCTCGCTCTTGCTTCTTGCACTCTGGCTCCTGAAGATGTAAGCAATAAAGCCTTGCCGCAGAAGATTCTGGTCTGTGGTGTTCTTCCTGGCCGGTCGTGAGAACGCGTCTAATAACAATTGGTGCCGAATTCCGGGACGAGAAAAAACTCGGGACTGGCGCAAGGAAGATCCCTCATTCCAGAACCAGAACTGCGGGTCGCGGTAATAAAGGTTCCCGTAAAGCAGACTGTTAAGAAGGATTCAACTGTATGAATTCAGAACTTTTCAGCTGGGGAACGAGAGTACCAGTGAGTACAGCTTTACGAGGTAAGTCTGATCTTGAACTTTCTAACGAAATTCAAGACAGTCTATCAGAAGTAAAGTGGAATATGTTTGGCCTTGAATTTTTTCTGGTGTTAGGAGCCCTTTTGTTCCTTTTCACATGTTATCAAGTGATTAAGATAGGGCTGAAAATTCTAGAGGAAATTCAGGACAAGCTATCAGAAGTAAAGCGGGGAGAGAGAGTAGGAACAAAGAGGAAATATGGTACACAAAATAAGTATACAGGCCTTTCCAAGGGTCTTGAACCCGAGGAAAAGTTAAGGTTAGGTAGGAATACCTGGAGAGAGATTAGAAGAAAAAGAGGAAAAAGGGAAAAGAAGAAAGATCAATTAGCGGAGGTCTCTAGGAAAAGGAGCCTGTGCTCATCGCTGGATGGGCTCGGGGAGCCAGCTCTTAGTAGCTCTGAAGCAGGTGAAGAATCCTCCTCTGAGGAAACAGACTGGGAGGAAGAAGCAGCCCATTACCAGCCAGCTAATTGGTCAAGAAAAAAGCCAAAAGCGGCTGGCGAAGGCCAGTTTGCTGATTGGCCTCAGGGCAGTCGGCTTCAAGGTCCGCCCTATGCGGAGTCCCCGCCCTGCGTAGTGCGTCAGCAATGCGCAGAGAGATGCGCAGAGAGGCAGTGCGCAGAGAGGCAGTGCGCAGACTCATTCATTCCCAGAGAGGAACAAAGGAAAATACAACAGGCATTTCCAGTCTTTGAAGGAGCCGAGGGTGGGCGTGTCCACGCTCCGGTAGAATACTTACAAATTAAAGAAATTGCCGAGTCGGTTCGTAAATACGGAACCAATGCTAATTTTACCTTGGTGCAGTTAGACAGGCTCGCTGGCATGGCACTAACTCCTGCTGACTGGCAAACGGTTGTAAAAGCCGCTCTCCCTAGTATGGGCAAATATATGGAATGGAGAGCGCTTTGGCACGAAGCTGCACAAGCGCAGGCCCGAGCAAACGCAGCTGCTTTGACTCCAGAGCAGAGAGATTGGACTTTTGACTTGTTAACGGGTCAGGGAGCTTATTCTGCTGATCAGACAAACTACCATTGGGGAGCTTATGCCCAGATTTCTTCCACGGCTATTAGGGCCTGGAAGGCGCTCTCTCGAGCAGGTGAAACCACTGGGCAGTTAACAAAGATAATCCAGGGACCTCAGGAATCCTTCTCAGATTTTGTGGCCAGAATGACAGAGGCAGCAGAGCGTATTTTTGGAGAGTCAGAGCAAGCTGCGCCTCTGATAGAACAGCTAATCTATTAGCAAGCCACAAAGGAGTGCCGAGCGGCCATAGCCCCAAGAAAGAACAAAGGCTTACAAGACTGGCTCAGGGTCTGTCGAGAGCTTGGGGGACCTCTCACCAATGCAGGCTTAGCGGCCGCCATCCTCCAATCTCAGAACCGCTCCATGAGCAGAAATGATCAGAGGACATGTTTTAATTGCGGAAAGCCTGGGCATTTTAAGAAAGATTGCAGAGCTCCAGATAAACAGGGGGGGACTCTCACTCTTTGCTCTAAGTGTGGCAAGGGTTATCATAGAGCCGACCAGTGTCGCTCTGTGAGGGATATAAAGGGCAGAATTCTTCCCCCACCTGATAGTCAATCAACTGATGTGCCAAAAAACGGGTCATCGGGCCCTCGGTCCCAGGGCCCTCAAAGATATGGGAACCGGTTTGTCAGGACCCAGGAAGCAGTCAGAGAGGCGACCCAGGAAGACCCACAAGGGTGGACCTGCGTGCCGCCTCCGACTTCCTATTAATGCCTCAAATGAGTATTCAGCCGGTGCCGGTGGAGCCTATACCATCCTTGCCCCCGGGAACCATGGGCCTTATTCTCGGCCGGGGTTCACTCACCTTGCAGGGCTTAGTAGTCCACCCTGGAGTTATGGATTGTCAACATTCCCCTGAAATACAGGTCCTGTGCTCAAGCCCTAAAGGCGTTTTTTCTATTAGTAAAGGAGATAGGATAGCTCAGCTGCTGCTCCTCCCTGATAATACCAGGGAGAAATCTGCAGGACCTGAGATAAAGAAAATGGGCTCCTCAGGAAATGATTCTGCCTATTTGGTTGTATCTTTAAATGATAGACCTAAGCTCCGCCTTAAGATTAACGGAAAAGAGTTTGAAGGCATCCTTGATACCGGAGCAGATAAAAGTATAATTTCTACACATTGGTGGCCCAAAGCATGGCCCACCACAGAGTCATCTCATTCATTACAGGGCCTAGGATATCAATCATGTCCCACTATAAGCTCCATTGCCTTGACGTGGGAATCCTCTGAAGGGCAGCAAGGGAAATTCATACCTTATGTGCTCCCACTCCCGGTTAACCTCTGGGGAAGGGATATTATGCAGCATTTGGGCCTTATTTTGTCCAATGAAAACGCCCCATCGGGAGGGTATTCAGCTAAAGCAAAAAATATCATGGCAAAGATGGGTTATAAAGAAGGAAAAGGGTTAGGACATCAAGAACAGGGAAGGATAGAGCCTATCTTACCTAATGGAAACCAAGACAGACAGGGTCTGGGTTTTTCCTTAGTGGCCATTGGGGCAGCACGGCCCATACCATGGAAAACAGGGGACCCAGTGTGGGTTCCTCAATGGCACCTATCCTCTGAAAAACTAGAAGCTGTGATTCAACTGGTAGAGGAACAATTAAAACTAGGCCATATTGAACCCTCTACCTCACCTTGGAATACTCCAATTTTTGTAATTAAGAAAAAGTCAGGAAAGTGGAGACTGCTCCATGACCTCAGAGCCATTAATGAGCAAATGAACTTATTTGGCCCAGTACAGAGGGGTCTCCCTGTACTTTCCGCCTTACCACGTGGCTGGAATTTAATTATTATAGATATTAAAGATTGTTTCTTTTCTATACCTTTGTGTCCAAGAGATAGGCCCAGATTTGCCTTTACCATCCCCTCTATTAATCACATGGAACCTGATAAGAGGTATCAATGGAAGGTCTTACCACAGGGAATGTCCAATAGTCCTACTATGTGTCAACTTTATGTACAAGAAGCTCTTTTGCCAGTGAGGGAACAATTCCCCTCTTTAATTTTGCTCCTTTACATGGATGACATCCTCCTGTGCCATAAAGACCTTACCATGCTACAAAAGGCATATCCTTTTCTACTTAAAACTTTAAGTCAGTGGGGTTTACAGATAGCCACAGAAAAGGTCCAAATTTCTGATACAGGACAATTCTTGGGCTCTGTGGTGTCCCCAGATAAGATTGTGCCCCAAAAGGTAGAGATAAGAAGAGATCACCTCCATACCTTAAATGATTTTCAAAAGCTGTTGGGAGATATTAATTGGCTCAGACCTTTTTTAAAGATTCCTTCCGCTGAGTTAAGGCCTTTGTTTAGTATTTTAGAAGGAGATCCTCATATCTCCTCCCCTAGGACTCTTACTCTAGCTGCTAACCAGGCCTTACAAAAGGTGGAAAAGGCCTTACAGAATGCACAATTACAACGTATTGAGGATTCGCAACCTTTCAGTTTGTGTGTCTTTAAGACAGCACAATTGCCAACTGCAGTTTTGTGGCAGAATGGGCCATTGTTGTGGATCCATCCAAACGTATCCCCAGCTAAAATAATAGATTGGTATCCTGATGCAATTGCACAGCTTGCCCTTAAAGGTCTAAAAGCAGCAATCACCCACTTTGGGCAAAGTCCATATCTTTTAATTGTACCTTATACCGCTGCACAGGTTCAAACCTTGGCAGCCACATCTAATGATTGGGCAGTTTTAGTTACCTCCTTTTCAGGAAAAATAGATAACCATTATCCAAAACATCCAATCTTACAGTTTGCCCAAAATCAATCTGTTGTGTTTCCACAAATAACAGTAAGAAACCCACTTAAAAATGGGATTGTGGTATATACTGATGGATCAAAAACTGGCATAGGTGCCTATGTGGCTAATGGTAAAGTGGTATCCAAACAATATAATGAAAATTCACCTCAAGTGGTAGAATGTTTAGTGGTCTTAGAAGTTTTAAAAACCTTTTTAGAACCCCTTAATATTGTGTCAGATTCCTGTTATGTGGTTAATGCAGTAAATCTTTTAGAAGTGGCTGGAGTGATTAAGCCTTCCAGTAGAGTTGCCAATATTTTTCAGCAGATACAATTAGTTTTGTCATCTAGAAGATCTCCTGTTTATATTACTCATGTTAGAGCCCATTCAGGCCTACCTGGCCCCATGGCTCTGGGAAATGATTTGGCAGATAAGGCCACTAAAGTGGTGGCTGCTGCCCTATCATCCCCGGTAGAGGCTGCAAGAAATTTTCATAACAATTTTCATGTGACGGCTGAAACATTACGCAGTCGTTTCTCCTTGACAAGAAAAGAAGCCCGTGACATTGTTACTCAATGTCAAAGCTGCTGTGAGTTCTTGCCAGTTCCTCATGTGGGAATTAACCCACGCGGTATTCGACCTCTACAGGTCTGGCAAATGGATGTTACACATGTTTCTTCCTTTGGAAAACTTCAATATCTCCATGTGTCCATTGACACATGTTCTGGCATCATGTTTGCCTCTCCGTTAACCGGAGAAAAAGCCTCACATGTGATTCAACATTGTCTTGAGGCATGGAGTGCTTGGGGGAAACCCAGACTCCTTAAGACTGATAATGGACCAGCTTATACGTCTCAAAAATTCCAACAGTTCTGCCGTCAGATGGACGTAACCCACCTGACTGGACTTCCATACAACCCTCAAGGACAGGGTATTGTTGAGCGTGCGCATCGCACCCTCAAAGCCTATCTTATAAAACAGAAGAGGGGAACTTTTGAGGAGACTGTACCCCGAGCACCAAGAGTGTCGGTGTCTATGGCACTCTTTACACTCAATTTTTTAAATATTGATGCTCATGGCCATACTGCGGCTGAACGTCATTGTACAGAGCCAGATAGGCCCAATGAGATGGTTAAATGGAAAAATGTCCTTGATAATAAATGGTATGGCCCGGATCCTATTTTGATAAGATCCAGGGGAGCTATCTGTGTTTTCCCACAGAATGAAGACAACCCATTTTGGTTACCAGAAAGACTCACCCGAAAAATCCAGACTGACCAAGGAAATACTAATGTCCCTCGTCTTGGTGATGTCCAGGGCGTCAATAATAAAAAGAGAGCAGCGTTGGGGGATAATGTCGACATTTCCACTCCCAATGACGGTGATGTATAATGCTCAAGTATTCTCCTGCTTTTTTACCACTAACTAGGAACTGGGTTTGGCCTTAATTCAGACAGCCTTGGCTCTGTCTGGACAGGTCCAGATGACTGACACCATTAACACTTTGTCAGCCTCAGTGACTACAGTCATAGATGAACAGGCCTCAGCTAATGTCAAGATACAGAGAGGTCTCATGCTGGTTAATCAACTCATAGATCTTGTCCAGATACAACTAGATGTATTATGACAAATAACTCAGCAGGGATGTGAACAAAAGTTTCCGGGATTGTGTGTTATTTCCATTCAGTATGTTAAATTTACTAGGGCAGCTAATTTGTCAAAAAGTCTTTTTCAGTATATGTTACAGAATTGGATGGCTGAATTTGAACAGATCCTTCGGGAATTGAGACTTCAGGTCAACTCCACGCGCTTGGACCTGTCGCTGACCAAAGGATTACCCAATTGGATCTCCTCAGCATTTTCTTTCTTTAAAAAATGGGTGGGATTAATATTATTTGGAGATACACTTTGCTGTGGATTAGTGTTGCTTCTTTGATTGGTCTGTAAGCTTAAGGCCTAAACTAGGAGAGACAAGGTGGTTATTGCCCAGGCGCTTGCAGGACTAGAACATGGAGCTCCCCCTGATATATGATATATCTATGCTTAGGCAATAGGTCGCTGGCCACTCAGCTCTTATATCCCATGAGGCTAGACTCATTGCACGGGATAGAGTGAGTGTGCTTCAGCAGCCCGAGAGAGTTGCAAGGCTAAGCACTGCAATGGAAAGGCTCTGCGGCATATATGAGCCTATTCTAGGGAGACATGTCATCTTTCATGAAGGTTCAGTGTCCTAGTTCCCTTCCCCCAGGCAAAACGACACGGGAGCAGGTCAGGGTTGCTCTGGGTAAAAGCCTGTAAGCCTAAGAGCTAATCCTGTACATGGCTCCTTTACCTACACACTGGGGATTTGACCTCTATCTCCACTCTCATTAATATGGGTGGCCTATTTGCTCTTATTAAAAGGATAGGGGGAGATGTTGGGAGCCGCGCCCACATTCGCCGTTACAAGATGGCGCTGACAGCTGTGTTCTAAGTGGTAAACAAATAATCTGCGCATGTGCCAAGGGTATCTTATGACTACTTGTGCTCTGCCTTCCCCGTGATGTCAACTCGGCCGATGGGCTGCAGCCAATCAGGGAGTGACACGTCCGAGGCGAAGGAGAATGCTCCTTAAGAGGGACGGGGTTTCGTTTTCTCTTTCTCTTGCTTCTTGCTCTCTTGCTTCTCGCTCGCTCTTGCTTCTTGCACTCTGGCTCCTGAAGATGTAAGCAATAAAGCCTTGCCGCAGAAGATTCTGGTCTGTGGTGTTCTTCCTGGCCGGTCGTGAGAACGCGTCTAATAACAGTAGATACAAGAGTGAAAGCAGGCAGAGGGAAGAGTCCAGACTGAGCATGGCTAGCAGACCAACCTAGACCATGAGAGGAGAGAGATGGTAGGGGGAGAAAGAGTTGACAATCCACCCAAAGCGGCCAGGCCAAGGGGCCAAGAGCCTGGCATAGCCCATATCAATCTGTTGTACAGGGATCAGGCTGGTATGAAAGAAGCAAGTGTAGGGGGGAGGGGCTAGAAGTTTGGGGAGGGGCTAGAAGTTCTGGGAGGAGCCACAGGTACTGAGAGTGGAGCTGGCCAGTGTCCACTTTGATGTGTTCTAAAAGCACCGCTGGGCATGGTGGCACATGCCTTTAATCCCAGCACTTGGGAGGCAGAGGCAGGCGGATTTCTGAGTTCGAGGCCAGCCTGGTCTACAAAGTGAGTTCCAGGACAGTCAGGGCTACACAGAGAAACCCTGTCTCGAAAAACCAGGAAAAAAAAAAAGAAAGAAAGAAAGGAAGGAAGGAAGGAAGGAAGGAAGGAAGGAAGGAAGAAAGAAAGAAAGAAAGAAAGAAAGAAAGAAAGAAAGAAAGAAAGAAAAGCACCTTCTCAGAGGCAAAGGGGAGGGGGAAGGGGGGAAGAACTCCTGGAGGTGGAACTGGGAAGGGGGGGCAACATTTGGAATGTAAATAAATAGAACAAATTTTAAAAGTCTCAAAAGTGTATATTTTAGAGATTTTTCCCCCAAGATCAAAATATCATATGCTAATGAAACATCAGAACCTAATTTGTGTGTCTAAAGCAATAAGGAGTGTGCCTTTTAAAAGTAACAACAACATCAAAAAAAAAAAAAGATTTGGTTTAGAATAAGATTTTGCCTTATGTTAAGATAATCCCTTGGGGACTGGAGAGATGGCTCTGTGGTTAAGAGCACTGACTGCTCTTGCAGAGGTCTTGAGTTCAAATCCTAGTAACCACATGGTGGTTCACAACCATCTGTTATGAGATCTGACTCCCTCTTCTGGTGCACCTGAAGACAGCTACAGTGCACTAGATATAATAATACATACATAAATCTTTAGGCTGGATTGAGCCGGGCCGACTGGAGTGAGCAACATTCATTCCCAGCAACCACATGATGGCTCACAACCATCAGTACAGCTACAGTGTGCTCATATACATAAAATAAATCAAATAAATCTTTAAATAAAAAGATAATTCCTTATTGTTTCTGCTGATTTGCCAAGCTTTTGACTAGCTAGGAAATTGCATCTTACAAAGTCAAGGTTCATAGGTATCCATTTACATTAGAGCCTTTTATATTAGTATTTTATAAGCATTTTATAATTTTATAAGCAACCATCTTAAATTTTTAAAAATATTATTTATTTATTATTATTTCTATGAGTACACTGTAGCTGTCTTCAGACACATGCCAGAAGAGTGCATTGGATCCCATTACAGATGGTTGTGAGCCACCATGTGGTTATTGGAACTTGAACTCAAGACCTCTGGAAAAGAAGTCTCTTAACCACTGAGCCATCTCTCCAGCCCTAAATTTATTTTAATACATTTAATATACTATGTATCAATACCTATAAATGTATGTGTGTCTAAACTTTACATACTATACAAAGTTTACGAGATAAAAGATGTAAATTTAATATATGCAAAGTGATCAATAACTTTTGTTTTATAGAATATGCCTTATAATTGAACATATAAATAAAACACCCAGCAAAAAATTCTTATACTTTCTGCTTCTCTCTCCCTCCCCTCCCCCTCCTTCTTCTTCTTCCTCTCTCTCTCCTGAAACTTCCTATGATTAGATCCTATTTTGTTTGCATATCTTTCTCTTCCTGATCCTCCTCATCTTCCTACATAGGAAAAAAAAATGTAGAGCAGGCTAGGCTTGAACTCAGAGGTCTGTCTGCTTCTGCCTCCTTAACTCTGAGATTAAAGGCCTGGGCCACCACAATTAGCCATCTCTGGTATTTTAAATACATGTCACATGGATGAAAAAACCTGCCATGTTAGCAATCCTACTTTCATCTGAATGCATTTGTCTTAACTAAGTAAGTCTTCATTCATGTGTACATGGGATGCATTCATCCACTAGAGAGTGAGACAGTGGCCACTGGCTTTGCTCTCTGAAATTTAAGAGATCTAAAACTAGATTTCTGTCAGTACTGTGGACTTATTGTTCTACTGAGCCACAGATTCTAAATTTTGTTTCAAAAATAGAAGCTGAGTTCATACATGAGTTTTGTGTGGTTCTGTATCATTGTTGCTGGTTCCAGCTCAATGTAATTCTGTATCATTGTTGCTGGTTCCAGCTCCATGTAGTTCTGTATCATTGTTGCTGGCTCCATGTGGTTCTGTATCATTGTCGCTGGCTCCGGCTCTGTGTGGTTCTGTGTCATTGTTGCTGGCTCCTTTCTTTACCTGTTAAGTGCATGTAAACCTAAGAGGCAAAGCTTCAGAAAACACTTTATCAAGTTGATATCTTCAATGTATCCCGTTAATGCTGCTAACCTTTTCCAGGTTGTATTGAATCTCGCCTATTCTCTTTAAGCAAAGATAATTAGACAATGCTCTAACCCTTTACATTCCAAGCAATGTTTCCTAATTAATAAAGATTACTGCTCTCTCGTTGTTCACCTAAGACTTCATGAATCTGCAAACAAGTAGTTCATTTTCATACTTGCTTTCTTCAAGTATTTGCTCTCATCGAGTGCATTTGTGGAACTCTTTGATTGATGTCTGTTAACGTCCTGCAGAAGTACAACTTTTGACATAAGAATCTGAGTAGTTTGTGAGATGACAGGACATCACCCATAGGATATACAGAATTCAAGAATGAGAGTGGACCATTGCTTCTATTACTTGCCATATTAGCAATTCATATGTAAAGTTTTTACAGAGCTTCTATGTTCCACCATTTGCCCAGCATGTGTTATATTCTTTGCTCCACATTTAAAAGTTGACAAGGGAGCTACCTAACCAACAGGTTCACTGCTGCTAAGCATTACCACCACATTTTGAGGTAAATTAAATAATAAGACTCTGTAAAAGTTTCAGAAGCCCCCAAGCACTGTGAGAGTCGGAAGCCCCTTGGTTTTCAGGCTGTGGTAAATGAATATGATCTGGAATCATCTGTGTACAGCCTCATTCCGATCCTTTTCAGACACTTCTACTGAATGTGAGTCAGAGTTGGAGCCTGAAGCCAGAACAAGTGGCCCTGACCTTTGCATCTGTGACACACGTAGTTTGCAACTGGTATATTACACACAAGCACATACCTTAGAGGACAAGGTGGGGCTGGAGGTTAGCCCACATCCACTAACCCAGATGGAACCCTGGTGCAGGGCTGGTTCTTCTACCAGAGGCTAGACCCTTCTCTGGTGACACAATGCCATCAGGTGACCTCTTACTGGCACACCACATCCATCAACATTCTGATTTTGTAAATATAATTTTTGTAACACAGTTTAATTTCCCTAGGGTTCTTTATGTTTGTCCCATGAGACAATGCCATTATCCAAACTGTATTCAGTGAACTAAGACTTTGTGAGGCCAAGGAGTGGGCCCAAAGGTTTCTCCTGACAGTGGCAGAATTTCCTGAAATCCATAGGTCTTTGGCGTCTTGGACTTCGAGTCTTACACTATATCCCACTACTGAGTGTGGTTACAGTCTCAAAAATAGCAACTTAACTGACCTCATGACCCAAGATGCTTTGGGGAACCAAACAACAAGCTTCCGGATTTTTGTCTTCACACCCAGGCAGGCTTCTGCTGGGGTAGCTCTGTTCCCTCCTTCTTGCTCCTGTGACAAAACAGAACCTTTGCTTACTGATTCAACTGTTATTTCAAAAAGCAATCTCTATTTTTCCAGTAACACATTTGCTTCACTTCTCACATGATTTGTTTTTCATGCTAGAGAAAGGAAACGTGTTGAACAAAGCCATATAAAGATGACGTCATAGGTTTAGCCTCTGTGATCTAAACAGGCAGTCCTAATTCCTGTAATTGTTTAGCCATTGTGGTGTTGAACAGGAGGCCGATCTCTTGGGTTTCAGTCTCTTGCATAGACGTTCACATGCTCCTGTTCTAGGTCCCTTTTTGAGTGAGAGTTCGGGAACCCAGGCGCGCATGTGTTCTCTTCAATTCATCCTAGATCCAAATCGAAGGGCACATCCGTAAATCCCATCTTCAGTCTGTGATTTCTGCCTTTGTCACTAGGCAGGGAAACATGCATCCACTGTTTGCCTGAACATGATTTTAGAAGTCAGAATTGCCTTAGGGCAAGTATTGCAAACACAGACGGAAACTAAAACAGGGAAGAGAGTTTTCCCTTGCCGATGCAAAGAGGACGTAAAGGACAGTGCAGGGAATTCACAATGAAGTTGACTCTCCGGTTGGATTCTCCATTATCTTCTGGTTGTCTTTATCATTTTTTTCTTTTCTTTTTTTTTTTTTTTTTTTTTTGGTTTTTCAAGACAGGGTTTCGATGTGTGGCCCTGGCTGTCCTGGAACTCAGAGATTCCCCCTACCTCTCTGCTTCTGCCTCCTGAGTGTTGGGGCTAAAGGCGTGCCCCACCAGACCTGACCTTGCAGTTGTCTTTAAAGTAGCCATGATTCTGTAGGATTGTGAAGGTAGCAATAAACAGTTTTCTTTGTTCTTTAGTGCTTTTTTTTTTTTCATCTTGACTTTTCAAACATCACAAGGATGGGAACCACTGTCTTGAAGTTTGTGCCACGGGAGAAGCAAATCCCCAAGGTGAGACACTGCTATTACTGTCCTTTTGTGATTCCCATTGCCAGGGCTGGCTCAGCAGTTCTCAGTGTACTGTGGAAATAGCTTTTTTACCATAATGCTGTGCGCATTTATTTAAAGAATAGAACACAAGACCAACCTTAATGCCTTTCAGGATTGAAATGGCTAAATAGACCATAGAAGTAGAACTTCTGTGTAGCAGCTATAAATAATGAGGTTGATGGAAACTTGACAGGAAAACTCTTCCTGGAAAGACTGTGTTGGTCACCTGGCAATGCAGAACAAATAGGAAGGCCTATCAGGTTAAGGCCACAGATACTGTCTCCCAGCAGGAGGCAGGAGGTGGGTGCCTCTAAGTCTCTTAAGAAGCTTCTGTCTGAGACCCTGTGAAGGTTTATATATGCTTGGCCCAGGGAGTGGCACTATTAGAAGGTGTAGCCCTGTAGGAGTAGGTGTGTCACTGTGGGTGTGGACATTAAGACCCTCATCCTAGCTGCCTGAGTCAGTATTCTACTAGCAGCCTTCAGATGAAGATGTAGAAACCTCATCTCCTCCTGCACCATGCCTGCCTGGATGCTGCCATGATCCTGCCTTGATGATAATGGATGGAACCTCTGAACCTGTGAGTTGGCCCCAATTAAATGTTGTCCTTATAAGAGTTGCCTTGGTCATGGTGTGCGTTCACAGCAGTAAAACCCTGACTAAGGCAGATGTCACAGCCAGCATCATCTCGAGGCTCTGGTGAGTGCATCAGCTTTAGATCCTAACTGACTGTCACACATGTTCACAACCCAACCCTTGCATTTCACTAGAGGAAGAAGCAGTAAGGAGCAAAGGAGAAGGGGGAAGGGGAGAAGAGATGGGAGAGAGGGAGGGAAAGAGAGAGCTTTTGAAAGACCACAGCTTACCTCTGCTGCCACCAGCCCACCATCGCCGTGAATGCTCTCACTCAATGTTGTATAATCCATTACCATTATGACTCTTTTTCATGGTTTGCTTGTCCCAGATTTCCCCACAGGAACAACTCTGAGGCAGTTCCTGCATTCTTCTGACACAGCCCCACTGCTTTTACACAGCCTCATTGCTGTGTATCAAATGCTTCCAGATAACTTTGTTTTTCTTAGCTCAGACACGGATCTGCCATTTCTCCAAGGAACCTGGGCTCCTTTCAGGAGGGAACAGGTTTCATTTTGAAATCTGTTTCTAAGGACTGGACATGGCGACTGTGGTCTCTAATTCTCTGTCGATGATGGTGGCGGTGGTGGCAGTGGTGGTGGTGGTGGTGGTGGTGGTGGTGGTGGTGGTGGTCTGATTGCAACTGAGACCAATGTTATTGGTTACAGAATATTATTATTTTTAAGGTCTTTCAGAAGTCAGAGTCAGACTAGTATAACTTTAAAGGTCATAGATTATCCTATCTTGAATCGAATCAAACCAAATTATACAAACCTTCTTAAGCTTCGCTACAATTTGTATCCCCTTCTCCTACAATAAGGAAAGAAAAGCAGGAGAAAGAGAAACACCTGGTTCTCTCTATTTTCTCTAATGAAGAAAACATGTTTGTCACTAAGCCAGGCAAGCTATTATATTCACCTCCAAAGTGTCTTCGTTTTTGGCTAAACTTTAGAACAGCAGCAGCCGAGAAACACCAGGGTAGGGATGGTGAACCCTGCAGCTGTGATCGCACTAAGCAATTCTTCCTGTAAGCTGCAGTTTCAGGGTGATTGTCATAGCAACAGGAAAATGAATGGATGGATGTGTTTGCCCTGCAGACAGCTACACTCACCATAAAACTTCACTATGGGTCTTTCCCTTCAGTGTAACATACCCCACTTTGTTTAGATGTGCTGTCTTTTCTAAATGAAAAAGAAAATCTCTCTTTACAGCCATGATGTGAAAATATGTGTTTAGGTTCATTTTTTAAGTATATAAAATGTGCAGATGTTCCCAAAGCCAAAACTGCCTAAGGAGAAGAATTTTTTTTTTCACTGTTTATTCCATCTTTGTCTCTTAACCCCGAGGTCTCCATTCCAATATCAGAGATTTTATTAGTCTTAGGGGTAAGGTTTGTTTTAAAATACATAAACAAATAAAACTTATATATTTATCTCTCAAATTTCTCATGTAAAAGATGGCATACCACAAATATACTTTATTCACTTAACAATATAACCTACAATTGGGCAATACCTGTATTCAAAAATATTCTTCCTTTTTCTTGCTATAATGTAGTTATGTTTTCATTGCTATGGCAAAATGCCCAGCAGAGTGGGATGGAAGACTAATCTATTTGGCTGGTAGCTTTGAAGAACTCAGTCCATCCTGGAGGCGAAGGCAGGTGGCTGGGGTGGGTCGACCCATGGTCTTAGGAGCTTGCAGAGTGGTTTATTCACATCTTGGTGCTTCAGGGAGCAGAGACTTCGGACTAGAACCATAAGTGGCTATAACCTGCAAGGCCTTTCCCCAAACAACCCACTTCTGTTAGCAAAGCCAGAGTCCAAAATGTTTCCACACCAGCACCAAATATCGTCACCCACCAAGAGAGGACTGAGTGTTCATACACACGCATCTGTGGGAGACACTTCTAAGTGTGACTTGTGTGCGTCTCCATTCCCTGGAGGTGCCACAGCTCACCCAGTCCCTGCTGGACACTCAAACAGTGCTGGTGTTTCCTGCTGCGGCTCTTTCCTTATTTGTCTTCCTCCAGAAAACACAGGACCTCAAATCCTTGGGGACCTAGAGCTTCAACTTTTTCGAAAGTATATTTTGGGAAGGCATTCCTAAATTTGCATTTTCCTAAGGGTTAACAAGGAACATCTCTCCAAAGTTTTTAATTGGTCGTTGTATCATCTTCTTTGGAGACATGTCTATCTAAGTCTCAAGTGTTGGGTTGAGGTTTCTTTGTTTTTTGTGGGTTTTATAATTTTTCATTGAGTTTTAGGAGTTTATATATTCTGGATATACATCAAATATATCAAATATATGATCTGAAAATATTTTCTCTCACTTTGAATTACTAGATAGATAGATAGATAGATATGGAATGACTATAACTAGGGTTTTGATAAAATAGTAATGAAGTGTATGAGATAGGAAACATTCTACAGTACCACAATAAGATTTTAAGTCTTTTAATGAACTTGTGTCCACAGACTCTGTGGTCTTTGCAAACTCTTCTCAGTCCCTCCTCAGGACCTCCCTCCTCAAATAAGAACAGCGTGGAGGGCCATGCAGGAGGAACAACAAATGGCTTTAGAACTCATGGAATTGGACCTACCAGCTAGTACAAGCACAGTGGGTGTGCCCCGGAGAGGCAGAGCCCCGATGACTACATCCTGAGGATCTCATGCTGTTGCAGAGTTTGTTGCCTTCACATCCCTCTGAATCTAAGCAGTGTAAGAAAACTCTAAGGGGGCTTCCAGCCCGTCACTGGGCAGTGTTACCAGCATTCACAATAATAATGCTTGGAGAAAACCATTCAGCTACCACCCTTGAAAAGAACTTGAAAAATGTAGACTGTTATCAGTGACCAGCATCCTTAGAAAGAACTTGGAAATCTGATTGTTAGTGAAGATGGTTTTGCTAGTGGCTCTGATGTAGAAAATCTTTGGGAACAATTTGAAGTTCAGTCAGGCAGACTTTTTGAACTCAGAGAACAGTGGCAGCCTAACTGGCATTGGCTGAAACGATTCATACTGGCGCTGGACCGCTGATTTACGTGAGGATTAATTTTTTGCTCTTCATCTTCCTGATATGATTTAATAAAAATTATTAAATGAGTAGATGTGCACCCTGAGGATTTAAAGTAGAAATGACTGGTGACTGATTGGTTTTTTTATATAAAAGTTTAAATTTGTGATTCTTTTAAAAATTTTTTATAAGATTAGTTTTTAAGGGCTGGAGAGATAGCTCAGCAGTTAAGAGCACTGACTGCTCTTCCGGAGGTCCTGAGTTCAAATCCCAACAATCACATGGTAGCTCACAACCATCTGTAATGGGACCTGATGCCCTCTTCTTTCTTTCTTTCTTTTTTTTTTTTTTTCTTTTTTTGGGTTTTCGAGACAGGGTTTCTCTGTATGGCCCTGGCTGTCCTGGAACTCACTTTGTAGACCAGGCTGGCCTTGAACTCAGAAATCCGCCTGCCTCTGCCTCCCGAGTGCTGGGATTAAAGGTGTGTGCCACCACACCCGGCTTTTTTTTTTTTCTTTCTTTCTTTTTTTTTTTTTTTTCTGATGCTCTCTTTGGTGTGTCTGAAGACAGCGACAGTGTACTTAAGTATAATGAGTAAATCTTTTAAAATAAAAGTAATCTTTTACTTTTGAAGATAAATAATAAAATAATTGATTCTTTCTTTGTAAACACACATTGCAGCCTGCCAGTAAAAGAGGCTGGCTGAGAAAATGACCCATACTTTGTTACTCTGTAACAGGTTGCTTAGTTACAAATGTATATGGATTCGTGGGAATAATTTGACTTCTTCACCTGTGATATGTAAAATGTTTTGTGTGTGTGTGTGTGTGTGTGTGTGTGTGTAAATGTATTGGAAACCCTAGGGTTTTGTTTGTTTGTTTGTTTTTATAATCATTCACTAAAAGAAAAATAGAATGTAGTCACATTGTGTCTTCTATACTGCTTGAAAGGTTTTGCTGGGATATTTAAGTGGTGGGAGAAAAAAATAAAAGGGTTGGAACCTGCTTGTTGGTGTTTGCTCCACTCATCAAATGTGTGTGTGTGTGTGTGTGTGTGTGTGTGTATGTGTGTGCGTGTATTTGTGTGTGTGTCTATATGTGTGTGTGTGTGTATGTATTTATGTATGCATATAAAGTGGTTGGAGCTTGCTTCCTCCACCAGTGTGTGCTTGCTTTCTATTGTCACCAACCTTACAGCCACTCCTTGGATCTCCAAACTTTTATCAGAACAGTAAGAGATGGAGTAGGTTCTCTAAAAGAAGCCAGAGTTGGAAACGTTGTACATTAGTTCCCTTTCTTGTCCCTGTTACGGAATACCTGAAAGAAACAACTTGAGGGCTGGTGAGATGGCTCAGCAGCTAAGAGCACTGACTGTTCTTCCAGAGGTCCTGAGTTCAAATCCCAGCAACCACATGGTGGCTCATAACCACCTGTAATGAGATCTGACACCTTCTTCTGGTATGTCTGAAGACAGCTAGAGTGTACTTATGTATAATAATAAATAAATCTTTAAAAAAAAAAGAAGAAAAAACAACCTGAAGTTTTATTTTGCTTCATTATTTCAGTTCATTCTGTGGTCACTTAGCCACATGCACTTGGGCAGAACATCACGGCTATAGGCGCATGTGATAGGGAACAGTGCTTACATCGTTGTGGAAACAAAACAGAAAAGAAGGCCTAAAGAAGGAGCCAGAGATAGCCTTCATGGGCATCCCCACTGACCTACTTCTAACCCCCTTACCTTTCCCCACCTCCCGGTTATGAATGCCTTTATATGATGGATCCAGCAAGGGATTAATCCCTTTATTAGGTCAGAACCTTCCCTTGGAAAGTTAGTTCTGTCAAATGATGGTTTGCTGGGGAACACAGGTGAAAAGATATTCTGCTATAGCAGACACATGAAAGGACGTGGGATGAAGGACATGGGATAAATATGAGCCCACAGACACTGGGAGCCTGCACATTCGTTTGCTTTGTTCCACCTTGTAAGACATGTTGCAGAGCTGACACCACAGAGAAAAACTCGCCGGAGAACTTCTCGTAAGGTTACTGTGGCTTCCTGGCCTTTGGGCCAGCTGGCAAGCTTTGGGGCTTCTTCTGGATTGAACTGCCCTTCCTGGGGAAGAGGTCAGCTCAGGAACTTTGGAAAATTCCACCAGACCCCTCCACTCCTGGAAGAGAAAGGTCTTAGAGCGCATAGGTACCCCTTCCCTCCAGAAGGGAGAGGCTAATTACATTCCTCAGACCACGGAGGGGGGAGAGGGAAGCAGGTGGGGGATGGGGGGGTGGGGTGGCAACCAACAGCCACCTGAGGGTGGGGGAAGCCCAGAGCACTTAGACACATTCCACAACCTTGACCACCTACAGACAAGGGAAATCCTTGCCATTCCTAAGGACCAATCAGTTTAAAAGCCACACTGTTCTGCCAATCACTTTGGGCCTAATGTCTGCTGCTCTGAAAACTGTATAAAAACTCGCCAAACAGAATGCACCGGGTCGTTTTCTTTCTTCTTCGTGTGCAGTACGACCCCAGCATGCTGGAACAATAAAACTTCTCTTGCTATTACATCAATCCCCAGCTCCGAGTTGTTCACTGGGGGGGGGGGGGGGGCAGTAAGTTAAGGCTCGCCAGGGTCTTACACTGGTTCATGTGTAGTATCTGCTTAATGGACTGGGACGCAGCAGCTGACTCCTGTGTAGTGTCTGCCCGGTGGACTGGTCTGCAGCTGGTGATTCATATTTGTTGTTTGCTCGTGGACTGGACTGAGAACCATCAAGATCGGACTCACCCCCAAAGAACTATTTCCAAACAGGTTCACTTCCCCCAGGTCTTAATGACTTTTCCACTACCTCTAGGTTTGGGAGGGGTGGACTAGAGGAGAAGTTGAACCCTTATTAAAGTAGGTTGAGAAAAATGCCCTTGTGATCTAATTATCTCCAACAATAGCATCACCACAGGGGTGTTAACTATGCCTGCGTGTGTGTGTGTGTGTGTGTGTGTGTGTGTGTGTGTGTGTGTGTGTCTTTGTGGGGATAAATACGCATGAGTGAGGCCAGAGGACGACCCTGGAACTGGAGTTACAGGAGGTTGTGAGTCATCCCAGTGTGGTTGCTGAGAACTAAACTTGGGTCCTCTGTAAGAGCTCAAGCACTCTTAACCACTTATCCCTGCATAACGTGCAGAATTCACCACGATCCCCTCCTTTTCCTTAATGTGTGCAAAACTAAAGTAGCTAAGGCTAATGTCTCCCCTTTCCACCTCTGTATGGGAACCTAGAAGTTTGGTGTTTCCCTTCCCAACATCTATTAGTTTCCTGTACAGTCCCTGCAGGTTAGGTTTTCAATGAGCTAGTCCTAAGAGCAGACCTGTTTTAGAAACACCTTATGCTCCTGAGTATTTCAAATTGGTTCTCTTTTCTCTTCTACTACCAGACGCACCAGAGTATTCTCTGCTAAATACTATGAGGATGTAATAGAATTTCATGAGAAACACCCATGAAAAGTGTAGGATCTGCCTCTGACCCAGTTCCTTGGAATTTTTAATTCTCAGACGTGCCCACAATGAGCCTCCAGCAATTTACCAACCCCAGGCAGTTAGCCCTAAACACTCCATGTAAGGGCAACAAAAATGGGCCAAGCAGGCTACACCTGGTTTCTTGAGGTGACCATTCTGGAATTTCAATGCCTATTGTCATTTTCCTTCAAAGTGTGGTTTTTTGTGTTTGTTTGTTTGTTTTGTTTTTCGAGAAAGGGTTTTTCTGTATAGCCCTGGCTGTCCTGGAACTCATTTTGTAAACCAGGCTGGGCTCCAACTCAGAAATCCACCTGTCTCTGCCTCCCAAGTGCTGGGATTAAAGGGGTGCGCCACCACCGCCTGGCTTCTTCAAAGTTTTAATCTGCGTCTCCCTGGTTGGCTCAAGGTGTTGAACCTTTTCCTCCCACATGTTCATTGGCCGGTTGTACTTCACTTTTTGAGAACTGTGTGTTGATGTGATTACCCGACCCGCTGATTGAATCTTTTCATTTTGTGGTTGTTAGTTTTTTGAGTTCTTTATATAGTCGAGGATACAGTAGTCCTGTCCCACATGGATAGCAAATGCTTTCTTTCTCTCTCTGTGGCTCTCTTCACTCGTTTCCTTAGTTCTGCAGGTGATTTTCAGTTTCAGGAAGTCCAATTTTCAATCCCCAGTTTTGTTTCTTGGGTAAGTGTACTTAGTTCTTCTCAGGAAGTCCTTGCTTTCTATATTTTGAAGGGTTTCCTCCTAATACATTCAGAGTTTCAGGCCTCCCAGGAAGGCCTTTGACCTATTTTGAATATATTTTTGTACAGGGTGTGAGTGAATGTGTGTGTGTGTGTGTGTGTGTGTGTGTATGTGTAAGAGATCCAGAGCAAGAGAGAAAGAGAGAGAGAGAGAGAGAGAGAGAGAGAGAGAGAGAGAGAGAGAGAGGAAGAGGAAGAGAGAGAGAGAATCTAGTCTCATTCTTGTCCATGCAGCACTATTTGTAGAAGAGGTTATATGTTTTCCAATGTATAGGGATTTCATTTGTCAAAAAAAGTTAGGCGGCTATAGCAAGTTATTTCTGAGACCTCTATTCTATTCCACTGATGTTTGTTTTTGTGTCAGTACCACACTATTGGTGTTACTTTGGCCCTGGAATATAACTGAAAATCCAGCATGGTGATAGCTCAAGAATTTTTCTTTTAGTTCAGAGCTGCTTTGGATAGCCAAGGTCTTTGTGGTTGGTTCCATATAAAGTTTAGGATTGTGTTTTTCTATTTGTGTTAAGACTGTCATTGGAATTTTGATTCATTGAATATTTAGATGGCTTTTTGCAACTATATAGAACCATTTTCACAGTATTAATTTCACAGTATTAATGTATTGGTATAACATATAATATTAAAATAATATTGTGTGTAGACGGCAACAAGGTCTTTGCTCTTGAAAAGCCAGGACATTTAAACACACAGGCATTCTTCAAAGGATGAAGATGTTTAACCTCTTCCTCCTGAAATGCTAGGGATGAGTGTGTTTTTCAAACTGAGAGTCCTTTGCTATCTGATTAACCAGGCCCTGCCCATATCCCCAGGAGTATTATGTTTGTTTATCCCAGGCTTTTCTGCCAAGCACACTCCAGTGAAGTCTGCTTGGCAGGCCGAGAGGCCTGGGAGCACTCAAGAGGCAAAGAGTTTCAAAAGGAAATCACCTCCTGGAGCTTTGGCATTCTCATAACCTGTATATTCAAACCCTATCTCTGAATTAGTCTGGTGTATGGATCCACGTGCTCTCTTTTAGTATTATCTTATTATAAGTGCCTTTTAAGATTGAATTCTGACATAGCTAAGCCTTCGCCAGTGTTCCAAGGTCCTAGAAAGTCCCTGAGCTGAACTTGGGCTTGGAATTCAGTAAGAATGTTGCCCATTCAGTGATATTCAGAATTGCCTCTGGTATTACACTATCACTTAGAATAAAAGCCAAGTCACTCCCATATACAAGAATTTACAATGGTTTAGGAAGTCGATTGGGCTGTGGTTTTAGAGTATTGCATTATTCATGAGATGATTAGCTGCCACAGACCCTCTAGGTCCCTGGTCTTCGAGGAACGGGATTTCTTAGGCAGATGGGCAAAGAAGTCGGATGAAAAATGACAATCAGAGGTTCTTTTATCCTTGAGAAGAGTTTTTGCTATCCTAGGTTTTTTGTTATTCCAGATGAATTTGCAAATTGCTCCTTCTAATTCGTTGAAGAATTGAGTTGGAATTTTGATGGGGATTGCATTGAATCTGTAGATTGCTTTTGGCAAAATAGCCATTTTTACAATGTTGATCCTGCCAATCCATGAGCATGGGAGATCTTTCCATCTTCTGAGATCTTCTTTAATTTCTTTCTTCAGAGACTTGAAGTTTTTATCATACAGATCTTTCACTTCCTTAGTTAGAGTCACGCCGAGATACTTTATATTATTTGTGACTATTGAGAAGGGTGTTGTTTCCCTAATTTCTTTCTCAGCCTGTTTATTCTTTGTGTAGAGAAAGGCCATTGACTTGTTTGAGTTAATTTTATATCCAGCTACTTCACCGAAGCTGTTTATCAGGTTTAGGAGTTCTCTGGTAGAATTTTTAGGGTCACTTATATATACTATCATATCATCTGCAAAAAGTGATATTTTGACTTCCTCTTTTCCAATTTGTATCCCCTTGATCTCCTTTTGTTGTCGAATTGCTCTGGCTAATACTTCAAGTACTATGTTGAAAAGGTAGGGAGAAAGTGGGCAGCCTTGTCTAGTCCCTGATTTTAGTGGGATTGCTTCCAGCTTCTCTCCATTTACTTTGATGTTGGCTACTGGTTTGCTGTAGATTGCTTTTATCATGTTTAGGTATGGGCCTTGAATTCCTGATCTTTCCAGAACTTTTATCATGAATGGGTGTTGGATCTTGTCAAATGCTTTTTCTGCATCTAACGAGATGATCATGTGGTTTTTGTCTTTGAATTTACAATGGTTTAGGAAGTCGATTGGGCTGTGGTTTTAGAGTATTGCATTATTCATGAGATGATTAGCTAGAGCAGAACTCCCTAATTAGAGCCATGACTTGGGTGTGAAAGCCCTTGCCCTGGGAGTGTAAAGACCTCACACCTGGCTTCTAAGACTATAGCTGACCTTAGATAGGGCTGATTTTGTCTCAGTTGTTTTATTGCCTGTTGGGAGCCGCGCCCACATTCGCCGTTACAAGATGGCGCTGACAGCTGTGTTCTAAGTGGTAAACAAATAATCTGCGCATATGCCGAGGGTGGTTCTCCACTCCATGTGCTCTGCCTTCCCCGTGACGTCAACTCGGCCGATGGGCTGCAGCCAATCAGGGAGTGACACGTCCTAGGCGAAATATAACTCTCCTAAAAAAGGGACGGGGTTTCGTTTTCTCTCGCTCTTGCTTCTTGCACTCCTGCTCCTGAAGATGTAAGCAATAAAGTTTTGCCGCAGAAGATTCTGGTCTGTGGTGTTCTTCCTGGCCGGTCGTGAGAACGCGTCTAATAACAATTGGTGCCGAATTCCGGGACGAGAAAAAACTCGGGACTGGCGCAAGGAAGATCCCTCATTCCAGAACCAGAACTGCGGGTCGCGGTAATAAAGGTTCCCGTAAAGCAGACTGTTAAGAAGGATTCAACTGTATGAATTCAGAACTTTTCAGCTGGGGAACGAGAGTACCAGTGAGTATAGCTTTACGAGGTAAGCCTGGCCTTGAACTTTCTAAGGAAATTCAAGACAGTCTATCAGAAGTAAAGTGGAAAATGTTTGGCCTTGAATTTTTTCTAATGTTAGAAGCCCTTTTGTTCCTTTTCACATGTTATCAAGTGGTTAAGGCAGGGCGGATTCTGGATGAAATTCAGGGCAATCTATCAGAAGTAAAGCGGGGAGAGAGAGTAGGAGCAAAGAGAAAATATGGTACACAAAATAAGTATACAGGCCTTTCCAAGGGTCTTGAACCCGAGGAAAAGTTTAGGTCAGGTAAGAATACCTGGGGAGAGATTAGAAGGAAGGAAAAGAAAAAAGAAAAGAAAAAAGATCGATTAGCGGAGGTCTCTAGGAGATACTCGTCACTAGATGAGCTCAGGAAGCCAGCTCTTAGTAGCTCTGAAGCAGATGAAGAATTCTCCTCTGAGGAAACAGACTGGGAGGAAGAAGCAGCTCATTATGAGAAAAAAGGGTACCAGCCAGGTAAAGTGCTAGCTAATCAGTTAAGGAAGCCAAAAGCGGCTGGCGAAGGCCAGTTTGCTGATTGGCCTCAGGGCAGTCGGTTTCAAGGTCCGCCCTATGCGGAGCCCCCGCCCTGCGTAGTGCGTCAGCAATGCGCAGAGAGATGCGCAGAGAGGCAATGCGCAGAGAGATGCGCAGAGAGGCAGTGCACAGAGAGACAATGCGCAGAGAGGCAGTGCGCAGACTCATTCATTCCCAGAGAGGAACAAAGGAAAATACAACAGGCATTTCCAGTCTTTGAAGGAGCCGAGGGTGGGCGTGTCCACGCTCCGGTAGAATACTTACAGATTAAAGAACTTGCCGAGTCGGTCCGTAAATATGGAACCAATGCTAATTTTACCTTGGTGCAGTTAGACAGGCTTGCCGGCATGGCACTAACTCCTGCTGACTGGCAAACGGTTGTAAAAGCCGCTCTCCCTAGTATGGGCAAATATATGGAATGGAGAGCTCTTTGGCATGAAACTGCACAAGCGCAGGCCCGAGCAAACGCAGCTGCTTTGACTCCAGAGCAGAGAGATTGGACTTTTGACTTGTTAACGGGTCAGGGAGCTTATTCTGCTGATCAAACAAACTACCATTGGGGAGCTTATGCCCAGATTTCTTCCACGGCTATTAGGGCCTGGAAGGCGCTCTCCCGAGCAGGTGAAACCACTGGTCAATTAACAAAAGTTGTCCAGGGACCTCAGGAATCCTTCTCAGATTTTGTGGCCAGAATGACAGAGGCAGCAGAGCGTATTTTTGGAGATTCAGAGCAAGCCGTGCCTCTGATAGAACAGCTAATCTATGAGCAAGCCACAAAGGAGTGCCGAGCGGCCATAGCCCCAAGAAAGAACAAAGGCTTACAAGACTGGCTCAGGGTCTGTCGAGAGCTTGGGGGACCTCTCACCAATGCAGGTTTAGCGGCTGCCATCCTTCAATCCCAAAACCGCTCCATGGGCAGAAATAATCAGAGGACATGTTTTAACTGCGGAAAGCCTGGGCATTTTAAGAAAGATTGCAGAGCTCCAGATAAACAGGGAGGGACTCTCACTCTTTGCTCTAAGTGTGGCAAGGGTTATCATAGAGCTGACCAGTGTCGCTCTGTGAGGGATATAAAGGGCAGAATTCTTCCCCCACCTGATAGTCAATCAACTGATGTGCCAAAAAACGGGTCATCGGGCCCTCGGTCCCAGGGCCCTCAAAGATATGGGAACCGGTTTGTCAGGACCCAGGAAGCAGTCAGAGAGGCGACCCAGGAAGACCCACAAGGGTGGACCTGCGTGCCGCCTCCGACTTCCTATTAATGCCTCAAATGAGTATTCAGCCGGTGCCAGTGGAGCCTATACCATCCTTGCCCCTGGGAACCATGGGCCTTATTCTCGGCCGGGGTTCACTCACCTTGCGGGGCTTAGTAGTCCACCCTGGAGTTATGGATTGTCAACATTCCCCTGAAATACAGGTCCTGTGCTCAAGCCCTAAGGGCGTTTTTTCTATTAGTAAAGGAGATAGGATAGCTCAGCTGCTGCTCCTCCCTGATAATACCAGGGAGAAATCTGCAGGACCTGAGATAAAGAAAATGGGCTCCTCAGGAAATGATTCTGCCTATTTGGTTGTATCTTTAAATGATAGACCTAAGCTCCGCCTTAAGATCAACAGAAAAGAGTTTGAAGGCATCCTTGATACCGGAGCAGATAAAAGTATAATTTCTACACATTGGTGGCCCAAAGCATGGCCCACCACAGAGTCATCTCATTCATTACAGGGCCTAGGATATCAATCATGTCCCACTATAAGCTCCATTGCCTTGACGTGGGAATCCTCTGAAGGGCAGCAAGGGAAATTCATACCTTATGTGCTCCCACTCCCGGTTAATCTCTGGGGAAGGGATATTATGCAGCATTTGGGCCTTATTTTGTCCAATGAAAACGCCCCATCGGGAGGGTATTCAGCTAAAGCAAAAAATATCATGGCAAAGATGGGTTATAAAGAAGGAAAAGGGTTAGGACATCAAGAACAGGGAAGGATAGAGCCCATCTCACCTAATGGAAACCAAGACAGACAGGGTCTGGGTTTTCCTTAGCGGCCATTGGGGCAGCACGACCCATACCATGGAAAACAGGGGACCCAGTGTGGGTTCCTCAATGGCACCTATCCTCTGAAAAACTAGAAGCTGTGATTCAACTGGTAGAGGAACAATTAAAACTAGGCCATATTGAACCCTCTACCTCACCTTGGAATACTCCAATTTTTGTAATTAAGAAAAAGTCAGGAAAGTGGAGACTGCTCCATGACCTCAGAGCCATTAATGAGCAAATGAACTTATTTGGCCCAATACAGAGAGGTCTCATGCTGGTTAATCAACGCATAGATCTTGTCCAGAAACAACTAGATGTATTATGACAAATAACTCAGCAGGGTTGTGAACAAAAGTTTCCGGGATTGTGTGTTATTTCCATTCAGTATGTTAAATTTACTAGGGCAGCTAAATTGTCAAAAAGTCTTTTTCAGTATATGTTACAGAATTGGATGGCTGAATTTGAACAGATCCTTCGGGAATTGAGACTTCAGGTCAACTCCACGCGCTTGGACCTGTCGCTGACCAAAGGATTACCCAATTGGATCTCCTCAGCATTTTCCTTCTTTAAAAAATTGGGTGGGATTAATATTATTTGGAGATACACTTTGCTGTGGATTAGTGTTGCTTCTTTGATTGGTCTGTAAGCTTAAGGCCCAAACTAGGAGAGACAAGGTGGTTATTGCCCAGGCGCTTGCAGGACTAGAACATGGAGCTCCCCCTGATATATGGTTATCTATGCTTAGGCAATAGGTCGCTGGCCACTCAGCTCTTACATCTCACGAGGCTAGACTCATTGCACGGGATAGAGTGAGTGTGCTTCAGCAGCCCGAGAGAGTTGCACGGCTAAGCACTGCAATGGAAAGGCTCTGCGGCATATATGAGCCTATTCTAGGGAGACATGTCATCTTTCATGAAGGTTCAGTGTCCTAGTTCCCTTCCCCCAGGCAAAACGACACGGGAGCAGGTCAGGGTTGCTCTGGGTAAAAGCCTGTGAGCCTAAGAGCTAATCCTGTACATGGCTCCTTTACCTACACACTGGGGATTTGACCTCTATCTCCACTCTCATTAATATGGGTGGCCTATTTGCTCTTATTAAAAGGAAAGGGGGAGATGTTGGGAGCCGCGCCCACATTCGCCGTTACAAGATGGCGCTGACAGCTGTGTTCTAAGTGGTAAACAAATAATCTGCGCATATGCCGAGGGTGGTTCTCCACTCCATGTGCTCTGCCTTCCCCGTGACGTCAACTCGGCCGATGGGCTGCAGCCAATCAGGGAGTGACACGTCCTAGGCGAAATATAACTCTCCTAAAAAAGGGACGGGGTTTCGTTTTCTCTCGCTCTTGCTTCTTGCACTCCTGCTCCTGAAGATGTAAGCAATAAAGTTTTGCCGCAGAAGATTCTGGTCTGTGGTGTTCTTCCTGGCCGGTCGTGAGAACGCGTCTAATAACAATTGCCCAGTTCCTGCCAGTCTTTGTGTTTACATTCCTCTGTTTTGTGTAAGAGTCATTAAGCATCTGGTAACCCTCATTGTACCTTGCCGATGTGTCACCTAACTTCCCTATTTTCTTCTGTATAAAAAGTTTGATGCTCAATTTGACAAATTACATTGAGATTCTACACAATCTCCTGTGTGCATCTGTCTGTCATTCATTCCCGCTGACTCTTTGCCCACCTGTGACCAGAGACCCGTTCTACGCAGACAAGGGACCCAGAGGGTCTGCGCACTCAGAAATCCAACTGCCTCTGCCTCCCAAGTGCTGGGATTAAAGGCGTGTGCCACTCCCCCACCCCTAGGCCTAATGTTTTACCTCAGCCATTCTCCTGAGACCCTTACCTTACCATTGTTTCTAAGTCAACATGCACCCAGCTTATATACTTTTAACATGTCTTACCTTAGTTGTACTCATAGGGCTGAGTTAATTGTTATCAGAAAGCCTTTCCCAAAGTTGCACTGTGTTTAATTATGGCTAAAATAAATGGACTGGTGTCAGACTCTTGAAGTCTTGGAGCAGCACTGGGTACCTAAACCAGGCTGAGCTAAGTTTCATTCTTTCCTCACCCAGCAGGCTGTTTCCCTGGCAGCTTTACACCCTGCAGGGGTCCTCCTCGCTACTGTTGATAATGAGCATCTGTAAGTATAACAGAGCTTTTCATCTTTTAGTGTCTACTTCAATTTCTCTCTTCAGTGTTTTATGCTTTTATTGTAGAGGCCTTTTGCTTTTTTACACTCCCCTCTCCAAGGTCTTTATTTCTTTCCTTTCCTTTCTTTCTTTTTAAAAAATATTTTAATTTTTAATGTATTTTACAAACATGCATGTCTGTGTTCCATGTGTGCCTGGTGTCCATGGAGGCCAGAGAAGGGTGTCAAGTCCTGTGGAACTGGAGTTCAGATGAGGGACCCTAAGGGGTGTTCCAGTCCCACACCTTCCTTACAGCTTCTCCCCTCCCACCTGAAGTCAAGTCTTGGTCAAGTTCTATTCTCCACCCACAGGAACATTCTTAAGTAAAAAAGTCTCAGAATGTCCTGACTGATGGTTACCTGACCCTCTGGAAAGTCCCAGGTAGAGTTCAAATGCATGTCGGGCTTGCTAGCCAATAGACTTAAAGGTCAATATGCTTAGCCAATAAGTTTGAACTGCAACCTTGCTGGTGTAACCTGTGCCCCTAAAACATATAAAAACTGCTTGTAATAGCCATTCCAGGTCGGCGTCTTAGACTTGCCTTGTGGGTCTAATTGAAGGTGGACTCTGACACCCAGGAAAATAAACCTCTAGCTTTTGCATCGATCTGCATCTTTGTGTCTCACTTGGGGACATCTTGAAGTACCACTGACCGAGGATCAGGGTCTTACACAGGAAGCTGTGAACCCTCCTATGGGTGCTGGGAATTGAGCCTAGCCCTCAGGAGGAGCAGCTCGTGTTCATAATCCGAGCCATCTCCTCAGATCCTGTTATTTCCTTTCCAAAAGCTATTATGATTTTGTTCTTAGCATGTTTATTACTGTTATATAGGAAAGCTGCTGACTTTTTTAAGTGTTGATTTGTTTTGTTTTGTTTTGTTTTTGTCCTGCTATTTTGCTAGATGTTTAGTTCTAAGAGTCTTTTTTGTTTGTCTGTTTTTTTGTATTTGTCTTGTGGAATATATAGGGCCATCTGTGCAAAGGATCAGATGGTCTACAAATGAGACTTTTTCTTTTTTGTGTATGTCCTTTTTTTATTTCTTATCATTCTAATAATACTTGATGTAGGGAATTGTATATGAGTGAAGGAGACACTCTTATCTCACTGCTGCCTTTAGTAGAATTTGAGTTTTTCTCACTTTTAGCATAAATGGTTGTTAAACTTTGTCAAAGGCTTTGTCTGCGTCTATTGGTAAGATCATGTAATTTCTATATATGATGTATTACATTTTCTGAATTGTATATCTTTGTAGCATCCTTGTACCCAAGGAATGAATACAATTTGATCATGGTGAATATTTTTGAAAATATTGAAAATACAGTGTATTTTAATTTTGGTTTTCCCTCCCTTGGCCCATGCCACGTCCTCCCCACCTCCCCTCCAGATCTGAATCCAAATCCTTTCTGTCTCTTGTTAGAAAGAAGGCATCTAAGGGATAATAATAAAATAAGAAAAAATAGAAAGGAACCAATCAGAAAAGGACAGAGCAGACAGGAGAACAGAAAGGGGCCAAAGAAAACCACAGACAGATGCAGAGACACACATTCATGCTCACAAGAATCCTATAAAATCCTAACACCTGAGGCCATAACATATTCACTTTAAGGAAAGCTCTAAGGAGCCCTAAGGAAAAAAATGCTGCCCTGACACAACGTTATGAGACAAAAAGTTCCAAATGTGCTACTGAGCTGGTTTTCTGCTGGCCACATACCGCCAGCTGGGCGTCGGGCCTACCTTAAGAGTAGTTTGTTTCTCCATTTAGAATCTCTCATAGAAAACTTCTTCTTCTTTTTTTTTTTTCATTTGCAAATTGTTATCTATTGGGAAGAGCTTCGGGGTTAGGGTTGGGTGCTATGTCCACTCTCCTTTCAGCCCCACGATCCCATCTGATGCAGGCCCATGCAGGCTATATGAATGCGGCCACAGACTCTGTGAGTTCATAGGTGCATCTGCTGTTGATCTAGATGGTCTAGTTTCCTTGATGTCCTCCATCCCCTCTGGCTCTTGTAATTCTTTGTCCCTCCTCTTCTACAGAGTTCCCTGAGCCCTGAGGGTGGGGATTTGATGGAGATAACCTGTTTAGGGTTGAGTGCTCCAAGGTCTCTCACTGCCTGAAAGTCTCTGTCTTTATTCCTGTCTGCTGCAGAAGGAGGTATCTCTAGAAAACAGCTGAGCAAAGCACTGATCTATGAATATAGCAGAATGTCATTAGGAATGTCATTTTACTGCTACTTTCCTTTTCCTTTTTAGAATAGTAGTATTTGGCTTTACCCTTATTCCCTGGGCTATCTACTCTCAGGTTCCTGATCACACAAGTGTTAGATATGGGTTCCATTTCATGAAATGGACCTTAAATCAAATCAGATATTGACTGGTTACCCCCACAAGGTTTAGGCCACCATTGCATTAGCATATCTTGGAGGTGAGAAACCATTGTAGATCAAAGGGGCTTTTGGCTGGGTTTGTGGTTTTATATATATATATATATATATATATATAATCATGTGGAGAACTGTTTGGTACCTAGCCTGTAGGACTAAATATTTATCTGGAATCATTTGACCTGTGACAGGTGGGTCCAAGTTTCCCTGAAGCTTGCATGGATTTTTTAAGTTACAAAAGGAGATTACTACCATTGTTTGCAATCTGTACTGAAATCTTTACCATAGCAAAAGCAGTTAACAAGTGTTTGGACATCTGAGAGGACTCATACCTTTGAGCCACAGCCAAAGCTTGAGGACCCCAAAATGATTCTGGGTTAGAAGTATTAATACTCATTCCTCTGTCTTCTGTCTGAGAGGGATTTATAGATGAGACAGAGGCGTTTTTAGCACCATGAGACATTTTAAAATCATTTTCTTAAATGTTCTAGTTCAGGTTATTATTGCTGTGATGAAACATAATAACCAAGCAACTTGGCAAAGACAGGATGAATTTAAGTTTATACTTCCAGGGATCAGTTCATCACTGAGGAAACTCAGGGCAAGAGCCTGGAGGCAGGAGCTGATGCAGAGGCCATGAAGGGTTTTCTTACTGGCTTGTTCCTCATGCCTTGTGAAGCCTCCCTTCTTGTAGAACACAGGACCACCAGCCCAGGGATGACACCATTCCTAATCGACTGGCCCTTTTCTCATCAATCATGAATTAAGAAAAATTCAGAGCTTATGAAGGCATTTTCTCAATTGAGGTTTTCTCCTTTTAGATAACTCTAACTTGTGTCCATATCTAACTAGGATATTTTTATAATTTGTATTCATATATTTTAAACCTTTTCTATTTAGTCATTTACCTGGAGGCATAAGTGGTTTATTACCGAGAACAGTCACCATAAAGCAAATTGCTTTAAATAAAAGAATAGTAAGAGTTACACTGAAACCTGTCCATCTTTTAATATCTACGCAGCCTGTCAGCAAGGCAAACCTGTCTGTGAGTTTGCATTTGTCACCAGGTGACCTAGTATTTCTAAAAAAGCGAGGCCTGGTTTTCACATATGAAATGGACTGATCGAGCAGCTGCTGTTAAACTTGTGATAGGGCTAAACTTAGTCATCAGCAACATCAGAGATCTGAGAAGGATGCGTTAGAACACAAAGTGTAAACCCAATGACCTTTGTTCAACTAAATGACAGAGACTGACTGGCTACCTGGATGGTTTCCCTAGGTTTCTCCTACTCAGAGATCCAAAGTGGCTTCAGCCTTCAATATCCATAGAAATGGCATTAACTCTTTAATTGCCATACAGGGCAGCATTGGCCCTGAGCTGCCCGACCCAGTAAATCTGAGACTTTCCTGTGGGTGAGGAATTTGAGAGACTAGCCTACCTTGGCAAGGCAGAGAGGGCAGTTGATTCTCCAGTGTCCTGCTTGTCTACAGTTTTGTTCTGGGTCCTGGCAGTGATCAAGGCTTGGACAAGCTTCCCCAGTGGTTAGCGTCATCACAGTCCAGGTGGAGTTGTCTTTGGAGAAGGCCCTCTGGCTGCTACTGGGAGATGGCATTTTGTCTATCATGGGAAACCTCTTTCATTAAATAACTTAAAACACTATATTCAGTAGAACTTCGAAGAGTCTTGAGGGCCATCTATTAAGTATACCTGCTTTAATATAAACTTTACTTGGTTTTAGTTACATGTTTCAGGCTTAACCTTGAAAACATACACAGACAGCTAAAAGGCCTGCTGCCCCTGTACATGAATTACATTTGTACTTAGTATGCTGACAATCACAGTTCCGAGCACATTAAAGAATTTGATCTTTACAGTTTACAAGTTAATCTTTTATGAGATTAGGATTTTTACAGTTTTATCCCTATTACATTTGAGCCTTAAAAATCACATCTCGTGAGCTGAAGCTCTATTGGTGTCACAATAAAACTTTAAATCATAAGTGCAGCTTGTGGGGAGACTGGGAGCCTTATTTTCCCTATCCTTTCATAGTGCACCATTGTGGAATGTAAGACTCAGTTTATACACATAACCGAAGCTTAATAGAATTAGCAAAGACAAAGACTACATCTGTTGGAGACCATACCGTGAGAAAGTAAGCCTTTCGCAGCTTCCCACCCTAATAAGCCAAATGACCTTGTGTTAAGGAGCCTGTTGCCTCCTCCTCCCTATCTCTTGCTGGCACCAAAGACCCTAAAAGATTGAATTTTAGTCCCCTCTTCCTTACCTCTTCCTGACTCCCAAGACTTCTAAGGATCTGAGTTATGTGCTGAGCCCAGACTGACACCCCGTACTGTTAAGGAGGAATCTACATTCCAGAGATAAGACTCAGAGTGCCCTCCCGCATGCAGTCTGAATTCAGCCTTCATGTCCCCAGATGCCCACTTCTTTGTTCCTTGTTGATTCCCCCTCAGTCCCTCCCTATTTCCCCTCGCTGTGTGCTTATAACCTGGCGTTTCAGCCTAATAAACTGAGACCTTGACTTCCTTGGTCTCCGCTCTTCTTTCTCCCTCGTTTCTCTTCAGGTTTGCAGTCCCCCTCGCATCCACGAATAACTGGGTCCTGCTGGACGGGACATACATCCATTTTCAAGTCAGTTTCTGTAGCCCTAAAGAGACCTCAGGTAGGAAGAGGAGGTCTAGAAGCTTTTACTAGACTCTTGGACCATGGTCTTGCTGCATCATAAGAGATGTAGCTCAGTTTTTAGTGCTTACTGCTGTGGCCCTAACTTTTTAGTTTCTCGTCTTTTCCCTCCCTTCTCTAACTCTTCTCATCCCAGGTCATTCGCCTATACCTCGAACTTTTGTTATCCTTTATCTAAAATAAGAAAGATCTCTGCCGTCTTAGTCTATCCAAAACCCTGGACAGATTCTATGTTATGACATTGAATCGCTGGTGGTCACTCCTAAATAAGATACATATAAAGGATGGCTTTGAACTCATAAAAATCCTCCTGCTTCTGCCTCCCAAGTGCTGGGGTTAAAGGTGTGTGCCACCACTACCTGGCACCTAAATTATATTTTCAATCAGAAGAGCCAACTAGGGATGCTGGTCCCTGATAGTGACTGTCAGGATGGCATCAAAAACCTGGCCAGAGGCCCATGCTGATTTATCCCATGACATGGCTTCTTTTATCTCCTTTCTTACTTAATTCTGCTTCTGGCAGTATTTGCCTTTTAAAATGGATCCCTCAGGCCTGGTCATCTGCATCTTGAACTGATGTAGTCTCTTAGCTCAGGTGTGTATCTGTCCATGGACTAGAAATGGCAAAATTACTAGAAGAATCTCTGCATATATCAAAGCAGTGATGTTTGCAGACAGTGAGTTTGAGGATATCCAAGGACAAACATTTTGGTTCAGTCTATGACATTATTTTGAGATAAAGCTGACACCCAGAAGACCTATTATTTAGTCTTTAAATAAAAAGAGCAAACAGTTACTGAACATAGTGAACAAATCTTCACATTTCTGTTGCCTCAATTGAGGAATAAAACTTATTAAAGGCTCTATTTCCATCTCCCTCAGGCATTATTTTAAAGAACACTACTAAGGTAAATGAGAGAGTTGCCTGTATTCCCCAATCTACAAGCTTATTTTTAATTGTTGTATATAAATGCATGTAAGTGAAGTCTTAATATTTTATTTCTCAAACATGTTGTTTTTATATTCTATTTTTCATTAATCTTGTTTTTATACTTGGGATATGAATTATCATACCAAAGTCCAGCTTAATCTAAGATATCTTGGAGGCCTGTTGCCACCTCTTTCATTGGCAGTCATCTTAACCAAGATGGTGGCGAAGTTACATGGCTCTTATTTTAAAATATCTTTTTTTTTTCCCTTTTAATGCAATGAACAACTTTACTCAGTGTTAGACAACTTATACTCTGAGGGTTAAGAAGAGTCACAGGAGTAAAGTGTACAATGACAAGGACAAGCCGCAGGTGGCAGAGCCATGTTTGTCCATAGTGGCAAGCAAGCGAGTCACAATAGCCAGTGGTAATGAGTAATCGAAGTCAACTGGCTCCTATCTGCTACACCTGGGAGAGGCATGAAAAGAAGAAACTGAGACCTCAGACTCTTCTCTTGTTTTCCTGAAGCTTTCTCAGAAGCTCTCAGAATCTTCTTCGTGACTCCATTCATGGACTGTGTGCTGAGATCTCCCCCTTTTTTAATATTTTAATTTTATTTTATTGAACATAGATTCTTTTTTCATACAATGTATCCTGATTACGGTCCCATCCCTCTGCTCCTCGCAGCTGCTTCCTGCTCTCCCTCCCCTCAAGATTTACTCTCTGTCTCTCATTAGAAGAGGCTTCTGAGAGATAACAGCCAAACATGACAAAATAGAATATAGCCAGATAAAGTAAAAATCGTCATACTGAAAGTAATCAAAGCAACCCAACAAGGAAGAGAGTCCCAAGAGAATCAGAGACCCACTTGATCTCAGGCTAAGGAGGCCCATACAAATACTAAGACAGAAGCGATAATGCTTATGCAAGGACTCTACAGACCCATGCTGTTCCCCTGCTTGCTGCTTCAGGCCCCGTGAGCTCATATGCACCCCGCTGAGTTGATTCAGAGGCCATGTTCTCCTGGTGTCCTCCATTCTGTCTGGTTCTTGTACTCTTGGTCACCTCCTCTTTTGTGGAGTCCCCTGAGCTCTGAGGGAAGGGAGTTGATCCCATTTAGAGATGCCTGTTCCAAGGACTCCTTCCCTGAGTAATGTCTTGATGTGGGTCTCGACATCTATCTCCACTTGCTGCTGAAGGAAACTTCTCTGATGATCTCTGGATGAAGCACTGATCTATGAGTAGAGCTGAATGTCATTAGGAGTCATTTTATTAACACAAGCACACACACACACATACACACACACACACACACACACACACACACACACACACATATATGTAGTGGTTGGCTTTACCCTCTGGCCTATCTAGTCTCTGGTTCTTGGTTACCCAAACAGTGTCAGGTATGGGCTCAATCTCGTGGAGTGGGCTTTGAGTCAAACCAGACATTAGTTGTTCACTCCCACAAGTTCTGTGCTACCACTATTGCCCTAGCATATCTTGCAGGCAGGACAGATGGTAGGTCAAAGGTTTTTGTGGCTGAGTTGGTAAACACCAAATGTTTCTCTTTTGGTGGTCTGCTGAGTATTTTCCAACACCAGTGACCCTAGAATGTAGGAGTGAAGGCCCAACTTCTCCATGTTCAATTAGTTGTGTGGGTGTTGTCTTGGCAATGGGCCCCCACTGTCAATTCTCAGACAGTAACCCACTGTCTTAGCAAAAGCCTGGGTTGTTTAGGGATCTCCATAGGATCCCCTTAGGCAACAATTCAGCTGAACGTAACCCAGTCCTTATGCTGGAAGACATGTTTAGTAACAAGAGATGGCCTGTTGAAACTCTGTCTCCCCCACTATTAGGAGACCTCATTAGCATCACCCTTATATATTTTAGGATGTTTGCACTGTACTAGATTTTCATAGTATACCCTCAAATGCTCAGTTCCAGCTGTCTCTTTCTGCGTTTTCTCCCTCTACTCAATCTCTCCCCGCCCCCCATTCTCCCATTCCTTTCCCCACCCAGTCTATCTGCAAAATCTATTCCATTTCCTCCTCCCTGGAGTATCCACTTGTTCCCCTGGGCCCTTCCTTTATAGCTTAGTCTATGGATTGTAAATGGATTTTCATTTACTTAACAGCTAATATCTATGTATAAGGGAATGCATACCATATTTATCCTTCTGGGTCAGGGTTACCTCACTTGGGACAATTTTTTTTCTAGTTCCATCCATTTGCTTGCAAATTTCCTAATTATTTTAATAGCTGAGTAATACTCCACTGTATAAATGTAGCACATATTCTTTATCCATTCTTCTGTTGAGGAACATCTAGGTTGTTTCCCGTTTCTGGCTATTATAAATAAAGCTGCTGTGAACATGGCTGAGCAAGTGTCCTTGCGGTAGGAGAGAGTGTCCTTTGGGTATATGCCCGAGAGTGGTATAACAGGATCTTGAGGCACATTGATTCCCAACTTTCTGAGGAACGACCATATTGATTCCCACAGTGACTGTCCAACTCTGCACCCCCACCAGCACTGGAAGAGTGTTCCCCTTATTCCACACCTGTGCCAGCATGAGCTGTTGCTTGTGTTTCTGACCTTAGCCATTCTGATAGGGGTAAGATGGAATCTCAGAGTAGTTTTGATTTGCATTTCCCTGGTGGCTAAGGATAGTGAACATTTCTTAGATGAAAAGTGTCTGGTTTCAAACAGGAATTGAGTCCTAGCTGCAGGTGCAGTATGATGTAGTAAGTTAAGATTGCCTATGTATAGTTTTTCAATTATCAGCCCTATTGTTGTAAAATTTAAGCTAACTTTTCTGTTGCAGTTTTTACAGGTTTATTAACCAAACCCAGTGAACTTAAAAAATCTGAGGTATAGAAAGTTTACATAACAGACTTACAAATCTTGAGATAAAGTTTATTATACTTTAGCAAAAGCTTTAGAGATTTAAATACAACCCCTCCCCCAAGACACATGGCAATATTCCCCATTGGGAATCATCGTTTTAGTAGCTGTTTTATTTTGTTTTTCCTTTCTCTGTCACAGATTAGCTGTCCATAACACAACTGCAGAGCCAGCTTTTAATAAAGTAGAATAGCATACATAAAAAAATGCTTTATACAGACATAAAAACAATCCACACCCAAAAGACAGTCATGGACTGGGGCCCCCCATTTAGGTGGGAGTGCAGGAGGCCAACTGGAGTTGGGGTTTTTATACCCATGGGACAGCATGCTGGGGGTACCTACCTTACTCCAGCTTGGTGCTACAGAGATGGTAGCAACCAGAATCACAGAGAGCCTGGGCTAGACATAGAGGACCGCGAAGGAGGGAGTGATGCGCTATTGGGGAGCATGCACTGCTGCTGAGCTTGCTCTTTTACTCTCTCCAAGCTTGGTTGGTTGGGCCCCCAAGTCTGCAGCAAGCCTATGGGCACACCAGAAAACAGATCCGTCAAACAGTAACTTACAAAGACAAAGTGTTCATGTAATCAGAGAAGGCCAGACAGACAAACAGGGGATGGCTACCGTCACTCACATATACCTAACAGTTCCTAACCAAGGGGACAAGAGAGCAGCTCTTTTTCTGCCCAGAGGTGGATTAATAATGTTGTCCCATCCACCTTAAGACTTCTCCATATTGTCCAGACTCCTAAACAGACTCACCAATAGATCTGAGTTTCAGATGTGCTTTGGCTGGCAAGTCTAAGTTTCAATTTGTAAATTTGTAACAAGGTCTGAGTTCCTGCCTAGGGTCTGTCAAGGCCACATTGGGCTTGCTCCCATTTAAGGGCCTTTCAAGCCAGGTTAGTGAGAGTTAATTTGTAGCAGCTGAAGACTCAGACTTATTAGACTTCAAAGTCCACCAGGGCTTCTCCCAGTGGCCGGCTCCCTGGGCTCCAAAGTCTTGGAGCTTCTCCAGGACCTCTGGGCTTGAGTCTGGGGTCTCTCAGGGATCTCACTGGGGCCTCAAAAATGTTACAGCAGTTGAGACAGACTGCCAGGGAAAGAACCCTAAACAAAACAAAATAAAATTTAAGTTTAAAAGGTTAAAAAAGAAAAAAAAAAAAGCAAGATTATTTTACATATAGCAACATTGTGACAAATAGACTTCTTTACCATTCAGAGAACTGCTGCAAAAGAGGAAGACAGTGGCTAGAGTTGTTAAAGGGACAAATCACATTGTCTCAACTTGGGGGATTTTTGTTACCATTATCAGAGAGTTTTTCTAAGCAAGGAGCAGTAAATTGTGATAGTTAACATTACATTTAAGGTTTTAGTAACTATGCTTAAGATTTTATATACACACACACACAGAGACACAGACACAGACACACAGACACACACACACACACACACACACCAGGCTTGTACAGGCTGTACCTTGTTGGCTTGCTTCCCCTTTTCCCCAGACATTGAAGACTATTCTTAAATTGACTGATTTTGCCAAATTTCTTGCAAGATAGTACGGGTCATAAGACTAATGACTATTTCTGCTTTTGTAGTCAAACTTATTTACTCTGCTCAAAAAGATAATTGCAAAGCCCCAAATTGTAACTTTGTGAGGTTTTTGCCTTTATAAGCTCTGGGCTGATATAGCTAGATGCTGCATCTTGGGGGTGCTCTCATTCAGTCCTGGTGCCTGGTGCCTGTAGTCTATAAACAAGCACCTTTTTATTAAAATTTATTCATGGTCATGATGAATCTCTTAGTGACCCCCAGACCCATATCAAAATGAGATTACAGAAGCAGAATGAACATCTGGTTAATATTTTAGATAGCAATTACCCAATAAGGGGAAATGAGACGGGTGCCTCTGAGATCAGTCTCCTCTTTAGATTGCTGTCAAGACTCAACTACTGATGGGGCTGAGGTCATGGGCTAGACATCCTGAAGTTAACAGGTTTTAGGCTAAGCATAGGTTCTGCTGACTCCCTGGTCTGTCTGTCTGACCCTTCCCTTCCCTTCCCTTCCCTTCCCTTCCCTTCCCTTCCCTTCCCTTCCCTTCCCTTCCCTTCCCTTCCCTCCCCTCCCCTCCCCTCCCCTCCCCTCCCCTCCCCTCCCCTCCCCTCCCCTCCCCTCCCCTCCCCTCCCCTCCCCTCCCCTCCCCTCCCCCTCCCCTCCCCCTCCCCTCCCCTCCCCTCCCCTCCCCCTCCCCTCCCCCTCCCCCTCCCCTCCCCTCCCCCTCCTCCTTCTTCTTCTTCTTCTTCTTCTTCTCTCTCTCTCTCTCTCTCTCTCTCTCTCTCTCTCAGTAACCTAGTTTGAAATGGAGCTAGTTTCTAACCATTATCATGAAAGTGGCAAACAGTTGCTGAGGAGAGGAGATTCTTCCGTGCAATGGATTATAAGTTGTGTAGGGAACGTCAGGGATCCAGCTTCCATGTTGTCTAACTCATGTTATGGTAAGCATTACAGCTGCCTTTGCGTCACCCACACTCTTCTATGTAACCCCTCAACCACGTCCCGGTAAGAAAACCCAATAAACTCATTTATTTGGCAAGGTAAACTTAAGTGCAATCATTTGGGGGTTGGGGTGGTTTTTTAGGAAAACTCTGTCTGGGGTACATAGATGTTTTGATCTTGTTTCCTCAGGAAACATGCAAGACCTGGCTTTCTGGTATGTGGGGGGTAGGGTGGGGGCTCATAGTGGAAAAGAAAACTTTCTTTTTTTTTATTTTTTTTATTTTTTTTTTGGCAGGATCTCATGTAGTCCAGGCTGGAACTTTTGATACAGGATGACAAGGAGGACCTTGAATAATCCTCCTGTCTCTACTTTCTAAATGCTGGGATTACAGGCTTGTGCCAGCATACCTGCATTTTTATGGCACTGGAGTTGAAACCCAAGGCAAGTGTCTTAGTCAGGGTTTCTATTCCTGCACAAACATCATGACCAAGAAGCAAGTTGGGGAGGAAAGGATTTTTTCGGCTTACACTTCCATACTGCTGTTCATCACCAAGGAAGTCAGGACTGGAACTCAAGCAGGTCAGGAAGCAGGAGCTGATGCAGAGGCCATGGAGGGATGTTCCTTAGTGGTTTGCTTCCCCTGGCTTGCTCAGCATGCTCTCTTATAGAACCCAAGACTACCAGCCCAGAGATGGTCCCACCCTCAAGGGACCTTTCCCCCTTGATCACTAATTGAGATCAAGATCAAAATGCCTTACAGCTGGATCTCATGGAGGCATTTCCTCAACTGAAGCTCCTTTCTCTGTGATAACTCCAGCTGTGTCAAGTTGACACAAAATTAGCCAGTACACCAAGCATTCTACCAAATACATCTACAGCCCCAGCCCTGAGAATCCCATGGCCAGACGCAGTTCTCTGAAAACATCTCCAGAATGGTTTATCTCTGCTCAAAACCTGTTCCCTTTACTGATTTTCCAGTCTTACAGGACACACACACACATGTAATGATGACAAATGTCTTCATTTACCAAATGGCAATGATGATATCTATCAAATCTGGTTAATTCATGAATAATCAGCTGTTGCCATACATGTGAATATTTGATAATGGTTCAGTGTCAGGTCCATGTTAGTATATTCCTGCATATTTTGTAGCCTAAAAGAAGGAGGTAGGAGAGAAACGGAAGATGCTACCTGCATTTGCATAGAATGGTACCATCCATCAGTTCAGCAAGGCAGGAGGCACGGGAGAAAAATGCTCGAGAATGAAAAATGTAGAAATCAAGGAAGAAATATATGACAGCAAATCATCAATTAGGAGTATATCCCAGCTGCTTCAAAGAATAATAAATTGTCAGACTTTTTCATCAAGCAAAGCAAGACAGGGTTACAGTGAGATTTTGGGAAAATACATGGTGAATAATTCAACCGAGCAATTAGCAGCGGTATTCACTGTAGATTAGAAACCCTCTCCAGGACTCATCCTGGCATGGAACATGGACTACACCGATTTAAAAACTCTGTTATATTTTGATTTTCATCTGCAGACAAGCCTAAGTTTAATATGTGTGTGTGTGTGTGTGTGTGTGTGTGTGTGTGTTTATTTGTTTTGTTTTTTCATGACAGGGTTTCTCTGTGTAGCCCTGGCTGTCCTGGAACTCACTCTGTAGACCAGGCTGACCCCGAACTCAAAAATTCACCTGCCTCTGCCTCCCGAGTGCTGGAATTAAAGGCGTGCGCCACCATGTCCAGCTAATATATTTTTTTTTTATAGAAATTCAATTGATAGTTTAAACTTACATGGCCATTAAACTGTTGATTGTTTGCTTGCAAAGTGGCTAGGATGTTTAACCATCCGACTGGCGCAATGATATTTGGGCGTGCGACGTGGCCTCTTGGTGCACGCTTTTCTTCTGGAGTCTGTAGGTAGTGGTGGATTGTTTGTTTTAATTGTGTGAACTAAGCAAATATCCTGTCTTTAAGCATCATTAAGTCTCAGTGAGATCCTTACATATCTATGAAACATGTTCCAAGTTATGGCAGAGTGGCAGGCAGGGCCCTGGTTTCTTTCCTATGATCGCTCATAGTGTCGTGACACACATCTCTACTCTGAAAAGTGAGTGAGCGCTTACAATTATGACAGACAGGCCAACTCAGTATGAGGCAAGGCACACAAACAACAGCTAGTGTTAGAATTAAAATGTAGAGATTTATGTCACAGTTCTAAGTTACTTAAATTTGGCAATCTGAAACTGAAGTTTCTCTCCCCTCTTACACGTCCCTGGGTTGAACACATGGTGGAATTCTGCCCCTTGGTTGTGCTGTGGCCATGATATTGTAACTCCCCCTCCAGAGAGGATCTGTCTGTCTGTTTCTGGAGTGCAGTGAGAGGTCATAACTTGCTTGGATACATAAGATGTTGTATATATGACCTGGTGTGATTCCCATGGTTATGGCTTAAGAAGTCCAATTGTTTCTGCCTGTCCTCTCCTGGATGTGGTCCACAGTCAGGTAACTTAACCCACTGGAGGATGGAGGGCTAACACTGTTCATAGATGTGTGAGTGAGGCCACCATCAGCTCAGCTGATTCCCCAATGGAGGGAATTACTACATGACACCTTGCTGAGGCGAGCCAGTGTGTAAAGGGAAATGCCTTCTTTAGCTCACACTTTGAGGATTCTCATGTATGATCAACTGGTCAAATTTCTTTGGTGCCTGAGTCAGGGGAGTACATCACTAAAATGTGGAAGAGCAAAACCATTCACATCATGACTTGGAAAAAAAATCACTTTTGGCACAGGTGGGTACCAAGCTTTTAATATATACAACAGATCCAAACCATAGCAGAAACAAAACCAAAAACTTTCACTGTTGAGGCCGGCCGGCTCTCATGTATGGGTTTGAGCCTGGAAGGCATCTTGAAACTGAAAGAGAGGAAAACTAGGTGACGAGAGAAAGATGGAACCAAGACAACTAGTCTGATCAAGGTTCAACTTTAATGTCGGGGAACACGCTTTATAAAGAAGAGGGGAGGCCCATTCCCAGTCATGCAAATTCACAATCATGCAAAGTTCCTTTGGAGCTGTAAGATCAGCCTTTTAGTAGGAACTCAGGAAGAGCACAGTTTAGTGCTAACTCTGGAAGATCTTGGCGAGCTGGTTCAGCCTCAGGCAGGTGGGAGGTAGTGGCACATCAAAGGAGAGGATTGAGCAGCAGCACAGCAAGTGGCTCTGCCTCAGTGGCAATGGTCACAGCCAGCCCCAGGCTGGAAGGAGGTAACATTTCACAATCTGCTCCCTTAGAGATAAACTTTCTCCACCCTTAGAATGTAATTTTTTTTTAAAATGAGTTCAGACAAATCCAGAGAAACTACTCAAACAACTCGGAATAGAAATGTAGAAATGAGAGGAGGAGGAGGAGGATTTTTATAGTATTAAGGACTGAATCTAGGACATTATGCATGCCTGTTGTACAATGGGACTTCTTGGGGAGAGACAACTCATGTCCTCTCACCCCAGATAGCAATTTTACTACAGACCAAAGCCCATTTACCACCAAAATCCAACCTGGTGAATCAATGAGTTTTATTGGGGTTAATTACAGGAGCAGAAATGATTCAGAGCTGCATCTCCTAGTCCACCCAGGATGGGTGACTGCTCACAAAAGCCAGCAGCTTAGAGTACGCTGCACAGCCTGCTCAATAGGTTGTCAATAGAGTATCCTTTCCAAAGGACTGTGGGCTAATCCTCTTCTAGGCAGCTCAGCTGGTGTCTGCTTCTTCACAGGACTTCTTTGCAGCTTTTCCCAGAGTCTTCCTTGCTGCTGGGATTGTCTGAGAGTCTTCTTGGCAGTTCAGCTTTCTTCCACCTGAGGAGACTCTCAGCTTTTGTAGATTACTCTGACAGGAAGGGGCCTAATGAATCTAGTCAGTTTCAGGGGCTGCCTGAAGATCTGCTGAGGCTGTTTACCTTCCTGCGGGATGGGATGTTCCAACCTCCAAGGGAAACTGTTACTTGACAGGAAAATACTCTACTAATGAACTATATCATCAGATTATTAATATTTGTACAGGCAACCAAACTTTGGGGTGGCTTGTTCTGCAGCATAAGGAGCCGAGCCCCCAGCTATTAGACGCTATAGGAACAACAATCACAAACACCACTACCACCACCACTGCAAGAGATTATACCTGGAAAGCTCGGAGAACCGAATTCACCTGATCTTAAATGCCCGAGTCTTTGCATTCTAGAGTGTTCTGGAAGTGAGCACAGGTACTTACTAGTTATCCAAGGATCATTAAAAACGTTTAAGAAAGGGCTGGAGAGATGGCTCAGCAGTTAAGAGCACTGACTGCTCTTCTGAAGGTCCTGAGTTCAAACCCCAGTGCCCACATGGTGGCTCACAAGCATCAGTAATGAAGTCTGAAGGAAATTTCAAATCACTTAAAATGTGGGACAGGGGTCCCTTTGCTGTGCAATGCTTTTTTCAGTTGAGCCAGCTTCCTATAGTCACATGACTCTTGGCTAGCTTTATCCCTTTTATCTTGTCTTGGATTTGTAGAATATTGGCTCTGATGAAGTTCAGATCAACTGTCAAGAGTAAGTGTAGAATCTAATCTGCTTGCACGAGAGAAAACCACCAATAACATCCACTTATTTGGACTGAAAACCTGTTTTCTTCTGGGAGGAAGGTTTACAATTATGCCTTTGTCTGCGGAATCTTCTGAGTATTCCCTTGTAGGAGGGAGATGGTCATAGAAAACTTGGCAGAGCTCTTACCTAGCAGAATTTGAGATTTTAAACAGATGTGTTCACACCCACTGAAGTATTTCTGACCTAAGTCAGAGACCAGAAAAGATGACATAGTTTTGATTTCTCTCCACTCTTGAAATGGATATGGGAAACTTGACCTTGTACGCCTATGTTAACATAGGAAACACCCTGACTTTGTCAAATCTTAAAACATACATCATAAGACCCTGAAGAGCATCACTGTTTTTAGTAAAAGTATTCATAGATACTTTCAGGAGACCCAAAGTACACAAAACACAGAACTCAGGGACTCTTTGAGTAAAACTAGCTTCAACTTAATTCTGCTATATCTACTGCTTGGCTTTCTGAGGTTATAGGTGCCAGAAAATCTAGAGGGTAATTTATGCTACATATTTAGGTACACGGGCTTGTTTTAAAAGTCTCACGACTAGCCGGGCATGGTGACGCACGCCTTTAATCCCAGCACTTGGAAGGCAGAGGCAGGCGGATTTGTGAGTTCGAGGCCAGCCTGGTCTACAAAGTGAGTTCCAGGACAGCCAGGGCCATACAGAGAAACCCTGTCTCAAAAAACAAAAACAAAAACAAACAAACAAACAAAAAGTCTCATGACTGATGTCACAATTCCTTGTACTGAAAACTCACGGCACCTAATGCAAAGGGACAACTGATTAGTTTGCTAATGTCATCAGACTTCAGGGATGTTTTGCTTATTGAGACGCTCCTATGATATCCCTCTACCGTGACACCTCTACAGAAAGTCTGACCAAGAGAAATTACCCTGTGTGTGATTGAATTTTCAAGGGCTTTGTTTGTCTTGTTCACCGATGTGGCTCCCATGTCTCTGACATTGTCTTGTATAGTTAAATGACACTCTAGACAGCTGGCTTTCATGTTAAAGGCTGGTCATATGAGCTTATCTAAAGGGCATGCCATCTGACTTTCTTGGGAGTGTTATTTATTGTCTTATCTACACATCAGTTTTAAGTACTCTCAGTTCTCTAAGGAATTGAAAATACACTCCTCCAAAGAATTTTCAAAATCTTCGACATATTGCCTATTAACCACTGAAGAGAAACATTCTCCGTGTTTGTTTATCATGGAACAGTTTGGAGAATACCTCTCCCTACTTCCATGGTTTTAGCTTTGGGTCAAGTGAGATTGTGTTTGAGAGTCCATATTCTCCCCCCATGGAAATAACACGCAGAGCTCCATGCAGTGTGTAAAGGAGTCTTACCATTACATCCCGCTTCTGGTTCAAGAACTTAAATTACTGAGCTGGGAGAGCAAAACAGCAGTCAAACAGAACTGAGCAACTTCTAAAAGTCCTGCTACGAAAGAAAACAGGTTGTGCTACATCTATATATTCTACACGGACGCATAGAGGCAATAGTCCAATCTTGATAAGATCATCTTTCTAGGAAGTCGGTGTGGCTTTCCGACAAGAACATGGCGTACATACTAGGTGATATTGTAGAATTCTAGTTTCTCCAAATCGATAAGGCTGATCCCGGCTATGTTGAAGTCACTAGTTTAAGAAACGCAACCTAGAGCGTCTAGGGAAGGATGGGAAAGCGATTCTTGTGAATTGTTGTTAAATTTTGGTTGCTTGTATTTAGGTGCTCACTGAAAAACTGTTTCCTTTTAGGTGGAGTGAGGCCAACCTGTTCACAGTCCTAAAGCCAAGACACCAGAATGGGTCTTTGTTTTCAGATGACACTTTGTTTCCAGGGGCCTTTTGACAGAAAGCAATTTTTGAATGGAACCACCTCCACCCTAAGTCCTGGGAGAAACAGTCAGTACAGAAACACCCAGCTTTCATGACCAAAGGCTTCTCCCTTCTCCCAGAGAGGCACCATTTGGGTGGAGATGACTAAGTGGAGCTGACCAAGGGTTCATAGCACTAGACGGTTTCTAGAGGCAGTTGAGGGTGTGGGGGTGGAGGTGGGGTGGGGTGCCAGGACTCTCTGAGCCTCTGGTCCACATACACCAAAGCTTTCCTCTCCCCACCCCCACTCCCGCACTCCTGAAAGGAGAAACAGCCTTCTGAATGTGCCAAGGCTTCCTCCTTTCCAAGTCAGCCCTGGGGCGGAAATCTGCGGGCTACACATTTAGGCATCTCCCCGAGAAGGGAGAAGGGAGAAGCCTTTGGTCATGAAGGCTGGGTGTTTCTGTACTGACTCTGTTTCTCCCAGGACCTAGGGTGAAGGTGGTTCCATTCAAAAATAAAATTTCTTGCTTTCTGTCAAAAGATGGCACGAGGCAGAGAGCCGGGGTTGGAGGTGGAGGACTTAGGCGAAGCCTGCGGTGGCCGTGATGCTGGCGCCCGCCCGCGGCAGAGGCCGGCAGCTGCGGCGATAACAGCGATAACGGCGCTGGGCTGCGGACGCAGGGACCCCGCGCGCGCGCGCGTGCGTGAAGGAGGCGCGCGCCCGCCCGCTCGGCGTGCGTGCGGCTGCGGGGAGTCCGTGTTCGCGCGCAGAGAGCGAGCGCGGGCCGCACCGTTGCGGGTACCACGGGCGCACGGGAGGTGAGTGCGGGGCGGGCGGGCGGGAGGCCGAGGCGGGGAGACGGTTGGGCGGCTGCCGAGCGCCCCTCTCTCTCGCGGCGCAGCCTTCTAGGTTCGTGGGTCGGGGCTTCGAGGCCCCGGGCGCCGCTCGCTCCTCCGTGGAGCGGGGCGCCGCGAGCTGCCACGCCCTGGGCTCTGGCCTCCGCGCCTGGTCTCGGGGCTGGGTCTCGAGGCTCCGGACGAGAGACTCGAGAATCTGGGCCACTTGGAGGGGCGTCCAGTGCTCTTGGCGAGCCGGGCCACCGCGGCCTCACGGATCCATCCTGCCCTGCCTTGAGCTATGTAAGCCTCGGGGGCCGAGGTAGTGGTGGCCTGGTTGTCACCGCGACCAAGGAGAAGTGGAGAATACTGTCCGCACGCCACGCCGATGGACCTGCTGCAGGCCCGGAGGGAGGAACGCACATTCTAGGCGGGAAAGGGCCTGTGGTCCCTAGGGTAGGAGAGTGCTTCCTGGGGGAGAGGTGGCGAGGAGGAAGGGAATGGGAGATTTGGAAAGAGGAGACTCCTAAAGATTAAGGCTACATTATTAATAAAAGGTCTGAGTGGAATGTACAAAGCATTGTAAAGGAACTCTTAGATGGAGGGAGCCTTACTTTTTCAGGCTGTAAAGGATGCGGCCAGCTGCAGCACGGAGAGCTAGCTGTGTTTGTGACTGCAGGACTAAAAGGTGCAGGACTAAAAGGCAGGCATTGATTTTTGACTTAAGTAGACCCCCCTCCCACAAACCCCGTTCCCAGCCTTTAGGAGAAGCAGCTTGCTTTGTTAGGAAACGCTACTGCCAAGTAAGGAATTGCCCAACGGTTTGTTTTTGGAGGGAGGTAGGACGATTTGCAGTCTTCACCCAGATGAAATCTGTGTTTTACCTTTGGGTGTCTAAGGCAGACGCAGGGAGTTTGAGCTCTCTGAAGTGTTGACACCTCATAACTCTAGGAAGGGGCCTTCCTTTTACTGAGAGAAAAGTGTGGCATTTTCTCTCTTTCACGTTGGAAGATTTGATTGAAATGAATGGCCACCAGGGAGCTGCAGCATTAAAAACTATTACATTATCGAAATTGTTCTTGGTTGTCGAATGGGACGAGAAGAGAGAAGAAGAAAGCATCCAGGCCTATCCAGAAAGGAAGAGCCAGCTGATGCTGATGCAGTTTGTCAGGGAGAGACCATTGATTTTAGCTGTGGTAGCATTATGATATAGTACTTAAAAAATATTTTCTAAAGCAAAATTTATGTGTTCTCTCTTCATGTATGCATGTGTACCAGAGGCATGCCTAGGGCCTGGTAAGGTCAGAAGTGGGGAGGGGGGCGGCACTGCACCCCCCAGAACTGAAGTTATGAATGGGAATAGACCCTCCACATGAGGGCCAGGAGCTGAACTCTAGTCTGCAAGAGCAACAAGTGTGCTTAACCACATGTCATCTCTCCAGCCTCGAGATAAATATTTCCTTAAATTCAGTTCTTTGCAGCAGATCTATTTTAACTAAAGCAGAGAATCAATCGCGCACGCGCTCTCTCTCTCTCTCTCATGTATTTATCTAGTGATATAATCTCATCTGAAATTCTGTAAGTGGATTTATCATGTTTTTAATTTGATCTTAGTTTTGCATTATATTAGCTGAAACTGCCCAATATGGTACCATATCTGGGTTTTGGGTATCACTGATATAAGCTACAAGCTTTAGTCTATTCTTATGTGTTTCTTTCCCCAGAAGGTTTGAAAAAGTGCAAGATTTAAGCTCTACTAAGCCATTTTGGATAATATATTTCCCCCCTAAAGTTGAATTTTTTTTATTAAGCACTGTGGTGCTTCAGGAAAACTTGATAACAGATTCTATTCAACCTTGAGTTTAGAGTAAATTCTTTATCTCTAATAAAATGCTTCTCTAGATGCCCAGCTTTCCCCTGAGGGGAGGGGCTCTTCTCTGTCCTGGTAAAGCTAGAATGGCACTTCAGAAATGCCCTTTTCCTATTTACACCTATACTCCGTCCATACAGTTTGCCGTGTGATAGGGACCTGCTCTGTGGTAAAGAGCCACATGGTACCATCCCACAGGTAAAGTGGACTGGAGGTCGGCGGGTGCCTGTAAGTGAGCCTGTCCACTGGGTGCTTCAGAGGTGTGGCTCAGCAGGGTATGGGCAGACATCTCCTTAGGGACAATGGAAAAGGGTTTCATTTTTAATAAAAGTTGCATAAGCATTGATTTGCTTTTAAAAAAAAAGCAAGATTCTTGCCTTATTCTGGATTAGAGGAAAGGGGAGAGACCAACTTGGTCTATTCTTCTTGAGCTAGTTGTTAGCCTAGGAACTCTCTCAGTTGTATGTCTCCTTTGCATCCTGAGGGGAACAAAAGACAAGATAAAGTGTAGTGGTTTGAATATGCTTGGCCCAGGGAGTGGCACTATTAGGAGGTGTGGCCTTGTTGGAGGGAGTGTGTCACTGTAGGGATGGGCTTTGAGACCTTCCTCCAAGAAGCCAGTCTTCTCCTGTTTGTCTTTGAAACAAGATGTACAACTCTCAGCTCCTCCAGTGTCTGCCTGGACGCTGCCATGCTTCCTGCCTTGCTGATAATGGACTGAACCTCTGAACCTGTAAGCCAGCTCCCGTTTAAGAGTTCTCCCTTACAAGAGTTGCCTTGGTCATGGTGTCTCGTCACAGCAATGGAAACGGTAATTAAGACATATAAGTTAGAATAACAACATAGAATATCATTGCCTTTAAAAGCATCTCATCAGCCTGCGGCCACCTGTTCCGCCATGACAGGAGAGCTTCAAACAGTGGTTTTGGCTACTGGTTTAGTTACAGACTCTGGTTTTGAAATTCAGTTATCCAGTTTCTTCTTATTGTGTGTGTGTGTGTAAGTGTGCATGTTGTGTGGAGATGGGTATCTTTATTCCTTGCTTGCTCGTCACCTTCTTTTTTAATTTAAATTAAAGATTTATTATTTTGTGTGTGTGTGTATGAATGAAAGTTAGAGGACAGCTTGCAGGAGTCAGTCTTCCTGTGCACCATGCGGCTTCAGTGGATTGAAATCAGGCCTTCATAGCTGGTTGGTGGCAAGCACCTTTACCCAGTGGTCTATCCCACTAGTCCTTACCTTATTTACTTGAGACAGGATTTCACTGAATTTCAAGCACATTGGTTTTGTTAGGCTGATTGGCCAGCAAGCCCCAGAGTTCCTCGTGTGTCTGCTGGACCCAGATTTTTGCATGGGTGAATGGTCTTCATGCCTGCACAGCAAGTGCTTTAGCAACTGAGCCATCTTCCCAGCCCCCCTCCTGCCCCACCTCCAGAAGACATTATGATAGTATTAAGATAATATTAAGTAGTCCTTTATCTTAGTGTAAGCTGTGTAATTTTCACCTTTGTTAGACATCAACACAGTCAGAGAGTACAAGCTTATTCCCTCCCTACCCTGCACACTGACTGCTGCTGGTTTGGAGGCGTTTGAACTGGCAACCTTTCCAATTTTCTCTTCCTGGGTTTCAATCATGAAACTCAGGTTAAACTTAAAGAGTCACGAGTCTTCAGCCTTGCACTGTGGAGTGCAGCAGTTTGCAGGATGCGTTTGTCTTCCACACTGCGTGCTGTCTTAGCCTCTGACACAAGCTGCCATATGAGATGTGTGAATGAATGAGTGAATGAAAGATTTACAGGTGACTACGGGACAGACAATTAGTGATTTCGCCTGATGAAGGAGATAGATGAGAGGTCCTGATGTAGGGCAAAGATGAGCATGTTAGCTAGAGCAACTCTCCTGCTCCCTTCTGGTGGACGAAGCTTTACTTGGCTTTCAGAGGCCTTTTGCCTGATTGGCGAGCTCTTTGTTCCCTTCCCAGTCTCCCTGCTTTGGCACCCTGCTCTCAGCCTGTCACTGAATGTGAGGGTGCACTCTTTCTTTGTCCATCCCCCCTCCCCCATCCAGGAATCTGGAGACAATCACCTTGCTTGGGGAAGATGGGCACACATTTGATATTGAAAAGGTTCAGGTTCTAGGTCCACCTATTCGTGGCTTCTCAGGTCTTCAAAATCTGGTTGAAGGAATGCACATTTTATAGTGTTACAGCAAAATGTTACTGTATAAATTGCCACAGCTACAGACTTTTCTGCAAAGCCTTACAAAAGAGAGAGAAAGAAAAAGAAAAAGAAAATAAAGCCCCCCCCCCCGCAACCGCACAACAAAGTATTAAGATGGATGGAGTGAAGGTAGGCAGAAGTTCCTTTCTGCTTCTTAGCCCAAGGTCCCTACACACCCCAAACCCCAAGTCTAGAATAAAGCCCTATCTTCAGAATGCTGTAACTACAAGAAAACTATCTTGGTAAACAGTATACGAAGCTTGTAAAGTTTTTTCTTTAAAAGCCCACTCATCAGCTCCCCAGCGCACGGAGGCAGCAGGCTTCCATTACCATCAGGCTTGGTGTCTTCTCTTCTCCCTCATGTTTTGGAGCACAGCTGATTGTGGTGCTACTGCAGCCAGCTGGGACTGAGGGGAGGAGCTGGGAAAAGGCCGTGGAGTATTTAAACTTCCTACTTACTGAGCATGTGCAGCAGTCTCCGGCAGAGGCAGTGGTGCTCAGCGCAAGCTTTTCCTTAAAGCCCATGAATAGCTCAGGGTCATCATTAAAAAGCAAGCAGTTGGGGCTGGAGAGATGGCTCACGAGGACGTGTACTGCTCTTGTAGAGGATGTGTGTTCCCAGCGTCCACATCAGGTGGCCCATGACTACCTGTAACTCCAGTTCCAGGGAATCTAGTGCCCTGGACACGTGCTGGTACCTGCACTCGTGCGCACATGAATGCACACATACATATAATTCACAATAGTTATTTTTCAGAAATTGAGCAACTAGAACTTTGTATGAACAGGAAGCCTAGGTATGACGGATCAGCCACTTTGAAGCTGGCTAGCTGCTGTCCTTAGATGTGTAATTTCCATTTTGTTCATGTGTTTAAGCACCTAGCTCTCAGCATAGAAGGCGATTTTTGTGTTCTCTTGGGTTTCTCTGGACCTTGTGTGGAGGAACTCCGCAAAAAGTGGGCTGAGTCAGGTGGGATTCCTAGTGTCTGCTGCTTCCTCATGCCCACAGATCTTGTGTCTGTGTCCCTAATGGTGGGAAAGTGACGTTGGGTGGGAAGGCTGTTGGAAATGTCTGGGGAGGAATCTGGAAAACATGGGCGTGACGTGCATGGAAGAGAGTGGCGCCTGTGTCCAGGTTTTCCTTTGACATTTCTGGTTCAACTCTGACGGCTTTTCATCCCTGAGGAAAAATAATGGTGAGGCCACACTTGAGGAAAGCGTGAAGAACCCAGGCCAGAAGATAAGAAAAGTTACAAGACTGTCACAGTGTAGCAGTTAGATTCCCTTTGGACAGGAGAGGACCTCAAGCCCCAGAGCTGCACTAACAGCTCGAGTCCCTAAGTTACGGGGACTCCAGTCTAGGTCAGACCACAGCTAGTGAACAACTTCAGCACCAATAAGTTATTGAAAATGGGACTTCACACCATTAAGAAATCTAATAATGGCTGGATATTCAAATGTCAAGGTCAAGATATAATTTGAAAGACACCAAATTCCCGAGGGGTTGGGAGGAGATCCTTTGTAATAGCATCTTCACATTAACATTACGATAGTAGTTGTACTCTTGCTTTAAATTGTATGCAGTCTGGGCATATCAAACATATAATGATATTTAAGAAGTAAAATTGAAGCCCTAATCCCAACTCTACCACTATAGTGAAGTGACTCAACACTGCACATTTAAGAAGATCTATTCTTCCAATAGCAAGTCAATAAAGCATCTGTAGGACAATTTCTACTGAAAAACTTAAATACCTTATTATTTGTGCAGTGCTGTAAATTTCCTGCAACTCTAATTTCTTTTTTAACACAAACAATGACTTTTTAAATATACACATTATATGCATTCAGTATTCAAGTAAAATTCCCTAACAGTTAATGACATTTAAAAAAAATGTGCAAAACTGCAAAACTCATTGTAATAAAATGTGTAAGGTCAAAGGGGCGGGACGTCTGACAGCCACTGGACTGAGGATGCGCATCATCAATCTCTAGAAAAAAAAAAACAACCTGCTTACTGTTGAATCTCAAGTTGAAATTTCCTGTGAAGAATTATAAAGTATTTAAGGAGAAAAACAAACTGGCAGCCAGCACATGAAGCATCCACAGTATGTATATGATTGAAAATTAATAAAAATAAAGGTAAGGTGTTGACTGATGTAGGGACTAATAGCACCTGACTCTTAGCACTGGGAAAGGAAGTCTTTTTAATGTTAAGGTTTTATTTGCTCTCACGAATAAAATGTAGCTCATTTTTTAACGTTGTTAAATTAAGTAACTATACCAGTTGCTATCTTGAATCAGTAAAAGCCAGTTTCCCATGGGTGCTCAGCTGTGCCTCAGAAGACAAGTGTCAGTTTATCAATGGGTGTATAGCAGGCTGGAGAGATGGCTCAGTGGTTTGACATCGGGACCCACATGATGAGTAAGAGAACTGGCTCCCACAGGCTGCTCTCTGACATCTACATGTGTGCACTGGCACTTGAGCACTCGTGCACACACACACACACACACACACACACACACACACTAATTGGAAAAACAATTGGAAAGATGCATATCCCTCAAAGTGGCTCAGTGCTCGCTCCTCCCCTGGGCTTCAGATGGAAAGGGTTCTGCGGTTGCTGCAAGTGCCTGAGGTGGGACATAGTAGTAGTGAAAGTCATGCCCAGAAAGGAAGGAGATCCAGTGCAAGATGACTGTGGGCGTGGAGAGACTTGTGGAGAGCAGAGCATGTGGGGAAAGAAACTGGAGTCCACCTGCAGCCTTATGGATGGCTTCCAGGAATGTTTGGGACACTACAGAGGACTTGGGCAGTGGCCACTTGACCTAGAAGAACCAGAAACCTCAGCTTGTAGCGGGCATGCTAATAGGAGGGAGAAACACCTTGGGTTTTACTTGCACGTTTAGCCACACTGTAGAGCATGTGGAGTCATATCACACTTGGGAGTAGCTGCAGGTTTTGTAAACAAAGTACAGGCAAATAAGAGCTAGAAGCACAGAGTGTGGGCGCTAAGAGCCGCAGCACATCTGCGAAGCCCTGTGTGCCGGCTCCACTGGAGGTGGTGGCCGTGCTGTGTTCACGAGGTCTTCACCACATCTGCGAAGCCCTGTGTGCCGGCTCCACTGGAGGTGGTGGCCGTGCTGTGTTCACGAGGTCTTCACAGAAGCCCCATGCGGAAGACATTGTTTCTCTGCTTCATAGAAAAATTAACCAGGGCTGCCAAGGTGAAAAGATCGGTAATCAAAGCTTCTCAAATTCCCTAAGTCTGTGAGTCTCTTGGGGATATTGTTTAAAAGTACTGACTCAAGAGCTCTGGGAAGAGGACTGGGGCTCTGTGGGTCTCACATCCAGCTGTGGTGACTTTACTAGAGTCATCTAGGAGTTGGAACCAGCCTCCCTGTGGTCTCTCCACCCTCTGAGCAGATTTGGTTGATGTGTCCTGGCACCCAAGTTATACAGCAAAGTGAGCCCTGGGTTCAGGGAAGGGGAAAAGAGTGGGGGGTCACATGGCAGAGGTTGTTTCTGTGAGCAGAGGAGTCTATCAAACTGAAAGCCTAGTGTACTGTGAAGACAACTAGTGTTAAACTGAGGAGTTTAGCTAAAGAGTATGTATGGGTTTATATTGCTTTGTGAATTAGTGTATTTAGCTTAAGACTGCTACTTCAGAATTTCCTTCAAAGATGTATTAATTGCTATGTGGGGTTCCCCACCCCTATAATTAATAGACACGACTGATATGTACAATTTTGACTGCTACCAAACCTAATATGCTTGGGATACTGTATAATTAAGATCTCTGTCCCCTTTGTAGATTGTGTATTTGCACACCAAATTGAGAAGCAGATCAGAAGTGCTTCTAGACAGATGTAATAGTATACACCCCCTTGGATGACCCTGACCATAGATAGCATGCTTAGGCTTAAAATTTAATGAAGTTTAGGTTTTTGCATTTTTGTGCTCTGTAACCCACTACTCCTGTGGCAAGCCGATTCCACACCCTGTCTGCAGCTGTCCTTGGCAAAGATCTCATAGCTCTGACTCCTCAGCCATTGTGGGCATCTCTAAGGCAATCTAAACTTCATTTTCAAAGCTTCCCTCAGTGGTCCCTCAGGGCCTCCATGTAGGCATCCTGGCCTCATGGCTGATCTCAGGCACTTCCCTTAACCTTTGAGGAAGATAGTACAGTCCCCCTTTCCTCCTGTCTCCTTCATAGCTCTAAAGCCAGCACCACCTGGCAGATGTTGCTGTAGCTTCTGCTGCTTGTTTGGGGCCCCGCTGGAGTTATGGTGTTTAATTTGTCTTTGCTCTTTAAGAACAGATAATTCCTTAGGCCTTTTTACAAGCTGTAGGATTGGCTGAGTGGGGTCTGCCTTAGGGGCACCATTCACACACACAAATACACACACACACACACACACACACACACACACACACTCCATTATCATCTTTTCAACACAACCATGGCTCCAGCATTATGTTTCTTAGTGTCGTTTTCTCCTCAAAGTGTACATTTTGCATTGCTTTTTGCCCCCTCGTTCCTTTTCATTGTAGTTCAGCATAACAGTGATTATTAATAACAGTATGACAGAATTAGTACTAAGGCTGTCTTGAAATCTCCTTTGCCAATGAAATTATTTCAAAACTCTTCCCAGTTTAACTCTAGTCAGATTCTTAGGACAGGAGCAGAAAGCAGTCACATTCTTTGCCAAAATATCACAAGAATGGTCTTTAACAACATTGCTGATAAAGTTCCCTTCGGAAACTTCTTGAGCTAGGCCTCCAGAGTTCACGTTGTTCTCAGTACTGCTATCTTCCAAACTCCTACTAGAATGTTCCATTAAAGGCCTTCTAAAGCATTTAACCACTTTTCTAGTCCTACGTCATAAAATCTTCCACTTTCCTCCAAAAGCCATGGTCAGACCTGTCAGAATAGTAGCCCACTCCCTGCCATGAGCTCCTGTCTTAGTTACTTTCCTACTTCTGTGAAGACACACTGTGACCTAGGTAATTTGTAGAAACAATGGTTTACTGTAGGTTTTCTTACCTCAAAGCTCACTCATAGTTACAGACCTCATCTAATAAGGCCACACCTCTTAATCCTTTCCAAACAGTTCCGCCAACTAGGGACCATTCTCATTAACACAGCCCAGTAATGAACCCCTCCTGAAAGCAGATTGCAAGCTCTGTTTCTAACACAAAGAACCAAAGGGTTTCCCTGAATAAAAGCTGGTACTGAGGAGTTGCTCCTTCCTGTCTTCTTGTTGATCTGATGGCGAGTTGAGTTGTGGGCTCCCCAAAGGAGTTCCCTCTGCTCTTCTCACTAGCTGCTTTCCGGCTCCTGCTTTAGGGACTCCGGCCGAGACCAGATGGTCTCTGTCATTGCCTTATTCCACACTGGGGGAGTAGCTCTTCCTCCAAAATTCCATCTATGGGCAGAGAGTTTTCCTTGGACAGTACTTCAAACTCCTTCAAAGACCAGTGCAGATGTCTGCACCTCATGATAAGTGCCCTTACAAAGTAGCCACTGAGTTGGGGGATGCCCTTTTTTGGCGTGCTTTATATATCTATATCTATATCTATATCTATATCTATATCTATATCTATATCTATATCTATCTATCTATCTATCTATCTATCTATATATATCTTTTCATATATATATATGGGAAAGATCTCAGTGGGCCAATAATCCTCTTTAAACAGACAAACAACAAACTGAGGCTCCGTTGAGTCAAAATGCCCCATGCTCTACTGAATATGCTCAGGCCAAAGTACCACCTCTAGTATGGCCAACATTGGCCAGAGGGTGGATTGTTTGGCTTCCAAATTCTAAGAGACCTTGGCTTCTTTCTTCCTGTGGCACAGGGAGAGTGCTGTGAGGCTCCCTGGTTCAAGCCTTCGTGTGCCTTCTCTCTGCTGCTCCTGTTCTACTTCTCTACCTTCTCTGCAGCCCACTCGACACTCGCCTTTCTAAATCCTTAGACTGAAAACTCTCCAGAAAGTTGTTGCTCTGGCTGGCTGAAGAGCACCCGTTCCTTGCCTGTCATCACTTCCTACCCCCCACTTCATCCCTTGCTAATCAGCTGTAGCTCTCCAGCCAGCCAGCCAGCCAGCCTCAGCCCAGGCCAGATAAGGGAGGTTGGTCCAGAATGCTTACATTCAGGTTCCCTTCCTGTGGCTCCACTTTGAATCACCTGACATGACAGCTCATGGCTGCTGCCCTCTTCCCTTTGAAAAGCTTTCTGTCTAGACGTCCTTCCCTCAGTATTCCGCTGGTTTCCTCCTTGAGGCTGGCTGTACCGTTGTTTCCCCAGCAGGGTTTGCCTCCAGGCTGCCAGAGGTAACAGGGAGGTAACAGGTAACCGCAGCTGATCCCACATGCTTGTGGCTTCTTTCTAACACAGCCTCTCCCCTCCCCCACTGCTGGAGCGTGGCTACGGAAAACCACGGTTTACCCTGGATAATAGTCTAGGACACAAAGTCCTTCCTTGCTTACAGTCCACTTTTACCTGATTCAGCTCTTAAGTTACATTTTAAAAGAGCTAGTTTGTGTCCAGTACTCACTTCTAAATCCCCCTTTTAGCCTACAAATACCCTCAGCCACACCTCCTTCTCATTCTCTTCCTACCACAGGGACTCATCCACCAGAGACCCAGAGCAGTAATCCCCTCTTCTGAACTCTATCCCCACCTCGGGGCTCCCAGACCGGCCACAGCACCACTCTCACAAAGCCACAAAAGACAAGACGGTATTTCAAAGGGGTTGGGAGAGTAAAACTGTACAGAGGGCAGAATCTTTCTCTCCCACCCAAGGAAGCTCTCTACAGACTTACCTTTTGGGTTTCCACTGGGGGACAGCCACTGTTGGGGACGTCAGGTCTACAGTGTAAACCGGGTTAATACATCCTGCGCGTGCGCATTCTGTCAGGTGTGTTTTTCTGGAGAACACTGACTAATCAATCCAGTGTGTGCGCATGTTTGATAGCACTGCTCTTCTACAGTGTATTTGGGGTTAGAACTAACTTCTTTTGAGACAGTGTGACTCCCCAAGTTTTCCCTTACTTATTAAATGTGAGTTATAAAATATATCTTTGGTAAAAAAATTAATATTACTTCAGATAAAGATTCATATAAAGGTCTCTAAAAGATTTATTATGCTAACAGAATTATAATTCCTCAATGCAAAATTCTGTAACATCAAGATAAAATGGACGGCAGATTTCTATTTGCAACAGTAAGATTTTCTTAAGTATAGATCGGTTCTTAGAAATGCTTACAAAAACTGACCTTAGGAAAAAGGCAGAAGAGTTTGTTTTATTTTTTTCACTAAATGGAATATTTAAACCTGTGATTTGACTTCTCCAGATGTGTTGGGTACGCTTTCCTACTGGGTAAAGCTATCACTTGCTGGGAGGATACTACTGTAACATTTCCCACCCCCCACTCCGCCCCCACCCCCCAAAAAAGTTGCAAAATGATTTCTCATGGGACATACTTGATAAATTACATAATAACTGTAAAACTTACTTTACTGCTCAAAAACTTAAATCTGTTTATAAATTTGGCCTGTTATATAAACTTAGGTGGGCCTGTTGTGCTGGATAGCTTTGGGTGCAGTTGACACAGGGTAGGGTCATGGGGGGGGGGCAGAACCTCAATTGAGAAAATGCCTCCATAAGATTGGGCTGAAGGCAGTGTAGCATTTTCTTAATTAATAGTTTATGTGGAAGGGCCCAACTGACTGTGGGTGGTTTTACCCCTGGGCTGGTTGGTAGTCTTGGGTTCTATAAGAAAGCAGACTGCAAGCAAGCCAGAAAGCAACACTCCTCCATGGCCTCTGCACTAGCTTCTGTTTCCAGGGTCCTGCCCTGTCTCATTCCTGTCCTGATGTCCTCTTGCCCTGGACTAGGATGTGGAAGTGTAAGCCACGCAAACCCTTTCCTCCCCAGCTTGCTTTTTGGTCATGGTGTTTCATCACAGCAGTAGTAACCCAAACCAAGATACATGCCAAACTCAGTCCTCTAGATTGTAAGTGAACAACTCTCATTCATGATTTGGAAGTTCTTCACAGTAAAGTCCCTGGGAAGTAAGTACAACAGTACCATATTTTATATTTCTCAAATCCTACTATTTTTGAGGGATGTTTACAAAGTTTCTTGCTATATTTCTCAAAGATAGAATGATGCTGATCTTGATTCTGTTAAGAGTGCAGGTGAAGACAGTATCAGGTTCCCCATATCTGGTTACTTAGACTTGCTGTACTCGAATCGTCTGGAGGGAGCTGCATTTAAACTTGGCTAGTCTCGATTATGGGTCCTGTCTTCTTCATCTGCTATTATGTGCTGCTTTCAAGCACAGTGTGTCTATTATTACATCAAATACTGCTGTGTTGTGCTGTGTTAGAACTAAAGTGAGTCTATAACTCTGTTGTCAGAATTTCAATGGTAAGTGTGCTAGTTTGAATAAGAGTGGCCCCTGGAGGCTTATATGTATGGATGCTTAGTTACCAGGAAGTGTGACCTGGTTGGAGGAGGTATGCCACTAGGGGTGGACCAGTATCTCTCCATCTCAGTCTTCCTCCCTCCTTCCCTCCCTCTCACTCCCTCTCCCTCTTTTTCTCTGCCTCCCTGCCTGCCTACAGATCAGAATTTAGCTCTCAGCTACTTCTTCATCACCACACCTGCTTGCTGCCATCCTCTCTACCATGATGTAATGAAACTGTAAACAAACCCCCAATTAAAAGCTTCCTGTTATAAGAGTTGCCTTGGTCATGGTGTCTCTTGACTGCAATAGAACAGTAACTAAGACAACAAGTATACAGAGCAAAAACTGTTGCAGATTCAGAGCCCAAACAATCTCTTCTGTCTGAGGTTCTTGATATGTTTTGTTCTTCCATTTATTATCTTCTTCAATATGTGACTTATCACTTCTGTGACCCAAACTCAAAACTATATAATGGGATTAACTTTAGGAAAGTCTGTAGATAGCAGCCCTGTTAAAACCTGTCTTTGCTTTCTGATGCCTTCCCTGCATCTTCCTCATCAGTGAAAAGTTGGCGTCTCATGAATACTCCTTGCTCTGGTGTCTATTCTGTTATTTGTTTTCTATTTAGAATATCTGTCCTTTCAGAGGATCTCAGGCCATGGCCATTTGTAGCTGGGTCTCCCCACACTTGTGTTCTCTACATTCTATTAGGTTCTGATAGAACCTAGTGGGGAAATCCCCACTCAATTCCCCATTTGGCGTGCACCCAAAAAAAAAATCACAAAGGACCATCTTGATATAATTACATGAGGCCGTTTAATTACGGAGCTCCGGACTGACATGCATCCCACACAGGAGATAACGGATGTCAACCACGAGGCTCGAAAGCTAGGGGCTTTTATGGGGTAAGGGGCTTAGGGGTGTGGAATTCAGCATAGCGACACACTATTGGCTTATTCAAACATCAGCAGAAAAATTACATGTACGTGCAGGGTGTCAGAGTTCTGTGAGTTGTTGACTCAGTTCAGATAGCCCTGTTATATCCTCACATTCCTCTTTATCTTTAAGGTTAAGCTGTTCCCAGGAATGTTTGAACTACGGGGCATACCCAGGTTTGTTTTTCTCTTTTCTCAGCCCCAGGCAGCCTCTAGGCTCACAAACAACCAGCAATTTCTGAGTACTTTATATGACTTACAGGTCTTGAAATTTCATCTTTCTTTCAGTTCTTGAGGGTGACCCCTCAGGAGCTCTAAAGGTCCTGATGGTGGTCCCTCAGGCTTTGCCCTACTGTGAGAGTGGCCACTCCAGGCCTTTTCCTGTTTCTGGGATTTTTGGTGACCACTCTTGGTTTTGCCATACTGTTGGAGTCCTAATGGCTCCCTCCTCCTTACTAGGTTCTTTGGCTTTCTCCTTGAGTGCTGCTCTCTCCTATCTGGACAGCCACAGTGATCTGATGTCCATCTCCTAAGTTATTTTAGAGTCTCAAGTTTTGAAGGAAAAACATTAGGTAGCTGGCTAGGCGGCCATTGAAAAGGACACCCCCCCTCCCCCACTGCATCTTCCTTCAAAACTTCTGATTCCAAAGGCTGCCACAGGCTTCCTGCATCGGACACTGCCCTTGTCCAGCAAAAGGTAATGAAAGAAATGACAACTCTAATTGCTAATAGAAACCTACCTTATAAAAATGAGAGGAGGGAGTGTCATACCATTCTAAACCTCCATTTGGGTTGAAATATGCCAATTACCAAACTAAAGTAATTTGATTTTCAGAACCAAAGTCACTTATTTCACTAGATTCTACCTCTCTACCCTGTTGACCACAAGAGATGTTTATCACTTAACGTTGTTTAGCTGGCATCAGCCAGCAGTGGGCCAAAATGGGAAACCTTTGAATCTGCCTATAATTACTTAAGCTGTAAGCAGATGGTTGGTGGACTCTGATTCTTACAGCAAAGAACCCCTCTGCAGGCTTTTCTTTGCATAACCCCCTATACTGTTGTTTAGTTGCTTATATGCCTTCCTTTCCTATAATGTGAAAGAAAATGTAATCAACACAAATGATTAGCTATTATTCTTGTTAATAATTCACTTCAGGTTTTGAGAGTAGGAACCTTTAGTCTTCATGTGTAATAAGCAGTAAGTCTGCTTACTGTGTGTGTCCTGGTTCATTGACTTTCAAAGCTATAAACCCATATCTCACGGTTGCTCTTTCACAAGGGCCTCTGTAGTGTAGGAGCAGTGGGCAGGCAGTAGACTCCTCAGGATTTGCTAGCCTCAAATGGGATATGCAGAATTCTATTGGAGTTTTCCCCTGTGATGGTTTGTATATGTTTGGCCCAGGGAGTGGCACTATTTGGAGGTGTGGCCTTGTTGGAGTAGGTGTGTCATTGTGGGCATGAGCTTTAAGACCCTACCTACTCCTAGCTGCCTGGAAGTCAGTATTCTACTAGTAGCCTTCAAATGAAGATGTAGAACTCTCAGCTCCTCCTTCACCATGCCTGCCTGGATCCTGCCTTGCTCCTGCCTTGATGATTCTGGACTGAACCCCTGAACCTGTAAGTCAGCCCCAGTTAAACGTTGTCTGTATCGACTATTAGCTGGAGCTAAGAAATCAGTGGTGATTAAAAAGAGACCAGCATCACTGAAGTGAAATCTTTTGGGAAGTCTTTTCTTAGAGCACAAAGAAGCTGTTTACCAAAGGTAGCCAAGGTTGTACCTCATGCTGCAGCTGGTCTTGGTAATGTGTAAGAGTCACCCAGGTGGTACTGGTTCTGAAGGCATGAAGGGGTCATGAAGAGCAGCTGAGGCTTGGCACTGTGAGAGGCCATGGAAGGCCATAGGTGAAGGTGCAGCCTCAGTTGTAGTTGATGGCCCAGGACTGAAGGTGTCATGTAAAGGATTTGAGGCTTGGCACCATGAAGAGAGCCTGAAAGGATATTGGTGAAGCCTAGTTGCAGTGGAAGACCCCAGTGTATTGGAGATGCCAGTACCATGGGCTTATCACCAAGAACAGCAGCAGCAGTGGAGTGGATCAACCTCAGCTTAGAGTGCTACAGAGGGCAGAGCTGGAGAAGTGACACCCTTTGGAGGAGCCCAGAAGATCATGCGTGGATCCTAGACATTGAAAGCTATAACACTGAAGCTGTCTTGGAGACCCAAAGATTTTAAAGATGCCAGAGCCATGAGATACATGCTGAGGAAAGCTGCTAACGGAGTGGAACCTGCCCAGGAGAAAGAAGTTTGTTGCAGTTAACAAAGATGAAAAAGGAGTTGGAGATTTGAAGATCACTTTGACATGAGACATGGAGATGTTTAGAGTAAGGCCAGCTGTTTTCCTCTCTTGTCTTGGGGATTACAGTTAAGTGATTGGGCAAATATCAGAAGTGTCTTTGAACTTTGGACTTATAACATTAAGACTGCTATAGACTTTGGGAACTTTGGAAGTTGGACTAAATGAACTCTTTTGTTATGTTATGTCTAGGTCTGGCCCCCATAGACTCATGTGTCAGGGAGTGGAATGTGATGGTTTGTATATGTTTTGGCCTAGGCACTATTTGGAAGTGTGACCTGGCTGGAGTAGGTGTGTCACTGTGGGCATGAGCTTTAAGACCCTACTCCTAGCTGCCTGGAAGTCAGTATTCTACTAGTAGCCTTCAGATGAAGATGTAGAACTCTCAGCTCCTCCTTCACCATGCCTGCCTGGATCCTGTCATGTTCCTGCCTTGATGATTATGGACTGAACCTCTGAACTTGTATGCCAGCCCCAGTTAAATGTTGTCCTTGTAAAGAGTTGCCTTGGGGGCTGGAGAGATGGCTCAGTAGTTAAGAGTGCCGACTGCTCTTCAAGAGGTCCTGAGTTCAATTCCCAGCAACCACATGGTGGCTCACAACCATCTGTAATGGGATCTGGTGTGTCTGAAGAGAGCAATGGTGAATTCATATACATAAAATAAATAAATAAATCTTAAAAAAAAGTAAGAGTTGCCTTGAATATGGTGTTTGTTCATAGCAGTAAAACCTTAACTAAGACATTCCTCCACCATGCATCAACCTGAGGCTCTCATGGAGATGATATGAGCTGATGCCTTTGAACAACTTGGTGTTCCTGTCACACAGCTGGGTCTGAGTCCGATGGCTTATATAGACACCTGCCTACACTCATTGTAACCATGACAAATGGACAGAATAATCTACTAGGTTCCCAAGTGTGACTCACAAAGAAGTATACAGGTTCTAAGATGAAATTACACACACGACACTCCTGTGGCTCCACACATGAAAAGTCAGAGCTTGCCCGGGAGGGATGCTAGAGCATCGTCTTAGCCCCTCTCACATGTGCTTCTTCCCCTGGGGTTCCAGCAGTGGGTTCCACCACCACAGTCTGTCTGCTCTTCAGCCTAGGGAGGGTGTCAGCTCTCTTTGACCCATGTGACATTGTGCCAGGTAGCAGTTGGTTCCTTGTGAATAACATACTGTTGCTGTTTCTCTCTTCACCTGCAAGAGAGTTTTAGGTGGTTCACTTTAGAGTTGACCTAAATAGAGTACTATTATGAGCCTAATAATAATCCTAAAATAATCCATAGAAGCCATTTCAGTGGGATGTCTGTAAAGGTCTCCCACGACCAGATTTCTTTGAATGGTTTTCTCATTGCTAGAGTCACTGAAAGCTAATTTTTCTAAGAGGTTTTCTCCCTGCTAGAGACACTGAAAGCTAATTTCTCTGAGTGGTTTTCTCTCAGCTAGAGACACTGAAAACTAAAGTAGATTCTTTGTTTCAATAACTTGATAAACATTGCATATTCTTAGAGAATACATCAGAAATCTCTCAGAAGCCTTACACTGAAAAAAGTAGATTGGGGGCGGGGGTGGCTGGAGAGATGGCTCAGTGCTTAAGAGCACTGACTGCTCTTCTGAAGGTCCTGAGTTCAAATCCCAGTAACCACATGGTGGCTCACCACCATCCGTAATGAGATCTGATGCCCTCTTCTGGAGTGTCTGAAGACAGCTACAGTGTACTTAGATATAATAATAAGTAAATCTTTAAGCCGGAGCAAGCGGGGCTGACCGCAGTGAGCAGAGGTCTTGAGTTCAAATTCCCAGCAACCACATGATATATATAAATATATATGTTTTGTTTTTAAGTAGATTAGGTTTGTTGGGATTACTTCCAGATGTTTTAGTCCTAGGCACTTCTGAGACTGTTACATCTCTGAATTAGAGGGAGCTGCAACTGGGAGCGAGCAGAAAGGGGGAGAAGGGAGAAGGGAGAAGGTAGACTTGTTTTGCTCAGTAACTGAGATGCCAGTTCCTTCTGTGAGGACACTGACATGCGTGCTGGAAGAGGTCAGAAAGGTTGTAAGGGTTGTAGCAAACTACTTCATTGTGGAGTAGTCACATGGCTGTTAGTACATTGTCTGTATCGACTATCAGCTATTATCTGTTGCTAGAACAAAAAAAATTGTGGCCAGGGTACGCTTAAGAAACAGATACATTTAGCCCATGTATTAGAAACCAGAAAGCATGGTGTCATGTGTTAGTGTCTCAAATGCGTCTATATGCTGTTCCACATAAAGTGGGAAGAGATAAGATGGCACAGGTGCCCACCTACAAGAGGGGCTCAGGAGAGATGCCAGGCCCACTGGGTAACAGCTAACCCAAGATGCCCGATTCATTTCATTGGGAACTGTAGTAATTTCTCTGTGAGGGTAGAGCCCCCTTCCCCTTACTACCATATAAACTCCATTACATTGGGGGCCAAACTGTTCAGATCAGAGTACTTAAGAGATACAGGGAAAGTCTTGAAGACCAGAGTGGCAATACCTACTTGCCACCCAGCACGTGGGAGGTGGGGTAGTGTGGGGTTGGATTTATAAGCAGATGTTTCAGGGTTTGCTTCATATACAACAGTGTCCTGAACCAGCAGGAGTAAGAGTCCCACATGGTGAGGTGTTGAACAGATGAGAGGGGATGAAAAATAGAGAAAACAGAACGAAAGCAACAGCTGGGATCAGCAGGTCTGGCAGAAGCCCATGACTGATGCCAGGCGAGGTTTTGTTTTTTTTCTTTTTCCTTTTCAGGACAGATTTCTCTCTATATCTCTGGATGTGCTGAACCCACTGTGTTGATCAGGCTAGCCTGAAACTCAGATCCACATGTGTCTGCCTCAAGGGTGCTGGGATTAAAGGTGTGCATCATCACACCTGGCCCAAGCAAGTTTATTAAGAAGCAGAGCTTCTTGTATCATATACACTGCTTGCAGGAGGGAATATGGCCAAGGTCAGCAGAGAGCTCAGTTAGACAGTGTTGGTAAACAGAAGTGGAATGCCTCAGACAGCTCAGGGGAAGACTGGGTGCCCAGGAGCTGCAACCTTGACTCCTTCCAGGCACTGACTGCTCCAGCCCTAGGCCAGCTTTGCCGAGCCTGCTCCTGGACAAGGACACAGGAATAAAGTTCCCTTTGTCCTTTCATCAGGACCCCTGAGAAAGTCCCAGGTGGGTCAGGCCCTGATTTATGATGTATCTCTATGATTGTTACATTTTCCAGTGTTTTTGTTGAACTCTGACCTTCACACGGGTACATGCATGCAGTCATATCCACACATGCAGGCAAACACAAAACACAGTGGTATGAAGAGATCTTTCAAATAGAAATTTTGCTGGCAACAAAATTTTCTTTGTTTCTTTTAAATGCTCCTCACTTAAAAGACATGATATGAGTGGTTAGCGATGGACTATAGTCCTAGGTGGCTGATTGGCATTTTCATGGTACGTACTTTTCTGGTTTTTAACTTGTAAACACTTTGTGTTTTGTTTTAGGTGTGAGCCTTCTAAGTAGCATATGGCAAAACGTTAGGCCAAGCTGTGACAGCCCCTGTGGTTAAGGTAAGCTCTCGCCTTGATGATGTGCGTTTACAGCAGCTGTCTTTGCGTTCCCTATCTGCCACACTTCTCTGCTTTCCTTCTCTCTTTCCATCTTCCCATGAATACGTGGTTTTTTCTGTCATTTGACTCAGAAGGTAGAGGTCCGTATCTGTTCTTCTGGTTATGCTGAAGGTTTACTTATTTTTTATTCTTCTTACTGAAGGTGTGTGTGTGTGTGTGTGTGTGTGTGTGTGTGTGTGTGTGTGTGAGAGTGTGTATTCTTTAGTATTTTTACCTTAGGTTTGCTTGCAAGTATGAAAGTGTAGCTCATGTGTGCAGTCACCACAGAGACCAGAAGAGGGCATCAGGTCCTCTGGACCTGTAAAATGGTTGTGAGCCATGTAGAGGTGGTGGGACAAAACCCAGGTCCCCTGAAAAAACAGAGGGTGCTATTAACCCCTGTGCCATCTCTCTCACCTCTCTCTCTCTCTCTCTCTGTGTATACATATATAATATATATTTTACACATTTTTAAAAGCAGAATACTATGTTTATCCTTATTCCTATGGAACAAAGTTTTTCATTTATAATGTCTTTTGCAGGCAGGTCTCTGTGTGTGTGTGTGTGTGTATGGAGACTAGAGATCAACATCAGACTTTCAGTTCTCTCCATAGTTTTTGAGACATGCTCTCTCACTGAACCTAGAGCTCACCAATTTGGTTAGACTGGAGGCTAGCAAGCGCCAGGGATCCATTTGTCTTTACCTAGCTATCCCGTGCCCCAGTGGGGTTGCAGGCATGTGGCACCATGCCTGGCATCTATGTGAGTGCTGAAAATCTGAACATGGGTCTCTGTGCTTGCATGGCACACATTTTATCAACCGAGTCATCTCCTCAGCCTACCACCTTGTCATTTTCTTTAACAAAGATTTTATTTATTTTATGGATGTGAGTACACTGTAGCTATATTCAGACACAACAGAAGAGGGCATCAGGTCCCATTACAGATGCTTGTGAGCTACCATGTGGTTGCTGGGAATTGAACTCAGGACCTCTGGAAGAGTAATCAGTGCTTTTAACCACTGAGCCATCTCCAGCCCCCACCTTGTCATTTTTACCTGGTATGTTAAGTGTAAATTTCACTTTGTGTGTGTGTACTTGTTCATGTGAGTGTTTGTGGGGAGGCAGGTATGTGTATGTGTATGAAAGCCGAGGGTGACGTCAGGTGTCTTCCTCAGTCATTTTCTACTTCATTTTTCCCCCAGAAATTTTGTTTTTGATTTTGTAGGACTGGGGAGTGGTTGCTCCCCAGCGACCTTGGGCGCTCAGCAAGCCATCTGCCGCTGAATTACAGCATTGCCTTCTACATTACTTTTTTGAGACTCTGTCTCTCACTGAGTCTAGTGCTCACTGATGACCAGCCAACAAATGCCAGAGATCCTCCTGTCTCTGCCTCCTCAGGGACAGGATGGTGGGAATGTGCAGCTTGAGGACCCTGCTCGCATGTGTGCGGCTCCTGTGTTTGACCAGCTGAGCCGTCATCTGACTACCACCTCTACCATAGCCTTCAACACCTCATGCTGGGCTGGTCCCCAACCATGAAATGATTAGTTTTGCTACTTCATATCTGAAATCTTGCTGCCATTAGCATTTGTGATGTAAGCATCAATGTTTTCCAATAGTCTCAGGTGACCCATGTGACTCCCCCGGGGTCATGGCCCACAGGTTGAGAACCACGACTCTGGCTCCATGGGAAAACTATTTTTGTTCTTGCCTTTTTCTTTTCTTGTAGCTGTGATTAGAGTCCTCGGTATGATTTCATAGTCTCCTACTTTACCTTTGCGTCTTGCATTCCACTCCTCCTTAGTTTCCATCATATTAAAATAGATCCTCAATAGCCAGGCACAGTGGCACATGCCTTTGATCCCAGCACTCTGGAGCTGAAGGCAGAGGAGAGGCAGGCACAGGTGGATCCCGAGTCCTAGTATTTTTGAAAATATTCTTTATATTTCATGTGAATACTCTAAAATTCACTTATAAAATAGGTACAGTAAAACCCACCTCTCTGAGCAAGGTGTGCTGGTGCTTGTGGGTAAGATACTGTGTGATATCTGCCGATCCAAATGAGCTTTTCCAAGCATCCCCTGGCTTGAAAGGATATGTATGAAAATAATTGAGAACATTAACTGAGAGCAATGTCTGACTTGTAGATGGTCACACCTCTGGTGGAAAGCCAGGACAGGCTAACTCTTGGGCTCCCAACCTCTAGCATAAGGTCACCTCCACTTAGTGGGACTTGGCACTGCACAGGCACAAAATCCAGCGTTTTTGCTTTGTTTTTATTACAAAACAAGACAGGAAATCCAAACCATCACATTTGTAATCTAGTGATCCAGAAGGTAAGAGGAAGCTCTTCTGGCGGCCCCAAACACATAAGCGCTGACTCAGTCAGCACATCCTTGTGGATGCCTTGCTCTGCATATGTGCATAGAGAATTCACTGGCATTTATCACTCTGTCTTTTCAGAGGAGGCTCATGTGCATCATGTTTATTGCCCCATATTTTAGTCAGTGACATGAAGAAATTATGGGAAACAAAATTTCAAGTAATGAGTGAACAAATCCTGTTGAATGACAGCTGTAATTTCACCTCAGAGGTTTCCTAATGATAGGCTTTTTAAATCATGGGTTTTTTTCCTGTATTATAAAGGATACCCATTTTCTGATTAAATTTTTTTTTGATTAAAACCAAAAACATTTATTAGGTATAATGTATTTTCTGATTAATTTTTATAGGATGAGTTGGTACGAGTGGTGTTGCTAATGTGGGCACATAGAGTGCATTCAGAAGACAAGTGCTTACTTAGTACAGCACAGTGGCCAGGATACGGGATCAGCTGGAGACTCGGTGATGAAGGAGAGGATAAAAGCAAGATGCTTTTCTACAAGAGGGGTATTATCAGCTATCAGAGGGTAGAATCCTGGCATTTGATGCAACTTAAATGGAATAAAATGAGGCCAGCACAAAGACAGAGATTTCATGTTCTTACTTGTTTGTGGAATATTTTTAGCTTCCATCTTTCTTCCCTTTTTTTTCCTTCCCATCTTTCTTTTTACTTTTTGTCTTTGAAACAAGGTCTATCTTAGTCACTTAGGCTGGTCTTGAATTGTGATCTTCTTGCCAAATCCTCCCAAGTAGCTAGGATTACAGTTATTCATATAGAATGAGAGGTGTTGTTTGAAAATGATTCCTGGTCATTTTAACCTGGGTCTTGATGTGCACGTCTGCATGATGGTCTATTTATGTGCATTAAATGACTGTATGACATTGACTGATGAGTTGAGGTTCAGGTGGTGGACACTCACCCAGCCTTTGCTCTTCCTGTAGAACCTGTGCCTTCTGAACTTCTCTGCTGCTGTGGATGGCCCCGGCTGTCTTGACTGCCCTTCCCAATAGGATGTCACTGAGATCCCTCAAGTGGAGCCTGCTGCTGCTGTCCCTGCTGAGCTTCCTGGTGATATGGTACCTCAGCCTCCCCCACTACAATGTGATCGAGCGCGTCAACTGGATGTACTTCTATGAGTATGAGCCAATTTACAGACAAGACTTTCGCTTCACGCTCCGCGAACACTCGAACTGTTCTCATCAGAACCCATTCCTGGTCATCCTGGTGACCTCACGCCCCTCAGATGTGAAAGCCAGACAAGCCATTAGAGTTACTTGGGGTGAGAAAAAGTCCTGGTGGGGATATGAGGTGCTCACGTTTTTCTTACTAGGCCAGCAGGCTGAAAGGGAAGACAAAACGTTAGCCCTGTCCTTGGAGGATGAGCACGTTCTCTATGGTGATATTATACGGCAAGACTTTCTAGACACATATAATAACTTGACCTTGAAAACCATTATGGCTTTCAGGTGGGTAATGGAGTTTTGCCCCAATGCCAAGTATATCATGAAAACAGACACTGATGTTTTCATCAACACTGGCAATTTAGTCAAGTATCTTTTAAACCTAAACCACTCAGAGAAGTTTTTCACGGGCTATCCTCTAATTGATAACTATTCCTATAGAGGATTTTTCCATAAAAACCACATTTCATACCAAGAGTACCCCTTCAAGGTGTTCCCTCCCTACTGCAGCGGGCTGGGCTACATTATGTCCGGCGACCTGGTGCCCAGGGTCTACGAGATGATGAGTCACGTGAAGCCCATCAAGTTTGAAGACGTTTATGTTGGCATCTGTTTGAATTTGTTAAAAGTGGACATTCATATTCCAGAAGACACAAACCTTTTCTTTCTGTACAGAATCCACTTGGATGTATGTCAGCTCAGACGCGTGATTGCAGCCCATGGCTTTTCTTCCAAGGAGATCATCACATTCTGGCAGGTGATGCTGAGGAACACCACATGCCATTACTAAGCCCATCCATCACCCATCTAGGCAAGGGAGGAAGGACACTGTAGACAGGGTCAGAGTTAGCACTGTGGGAAACTCGGGAAGTTGAGCATGCTGGTTTGCCTGGGCTGAAACTCATGGAGCTCCCTAGACAGGAGTCAAGGCCTGAACTTAGTGATTGCTTTCACAGAATTTAACTTGGGTCGTTTAAAGGTGACAGAGGAGTCAAACATAATGCAAACGAAGAGTTTTGCTAACCAAATCAAAGGGTCAGACAGTCTGGATGGCTCAGGCTGTAGATTAGAATTTCTTAAGATTTCCCTAAAAGAAAAACTAACTAGTCCACAGCCAGAATACAGTGTGGAGTTGTATTTATTAGACAGTATAGTTACATAATGGTTCAGTGTGTATCTTAAGTGGTTATTATGTAAAGATATATATATATATTTCTTGTAAAAAGCTTTACAGAGTTATATTGAAAACATTCATTTGTATTGTTTTCATTTGCAAGGTACTCAATGATATGGTACGTAAGAGTTATCAAATCAAGTATTATTTAATGTCATTTCAATTTTCTAAATGTTTAAAGGTTATGTATGGTCTCAGTATTATATGATGAATTGCCTTTCACATTTGAGCTTTGTTTTATTCACCACTGATCAGTTTAATTAATGTGGCGTTAATGTGACATCAAAGGTTATTACTGACTGTCCGTAATCTGTTGAACTCTGTTGCACTGTAAACATAGAGAATTAAAGCAAGAAAATTCAAGCTTTGTATAGTTTTTTAAAAATGTAGTCAGTGTTTCTCGATGTCACTTCATCTGTCTCATTATCCTCCAAAGAATTTGGGAATAATAAGAACTTCAGGCAGATCATTTCCTAAAGGCACAGAAGGCTGAGACGGTCTTAGTGTTTACTATCACAGTGTGTAAGCTAGAAAGGGGAAGTGGAAGACCCAGGTTGTATTGTTAACCCTCCCAGTGTGTGTTTTCTACTGAGTAATCAATTTGTCAATAAAGGATTTTTAAAAAGCAGAAAGGCCACCATGGAGTTGGGAGTCTGAGGCAGAGCCTGACTGAAGTCTGTGCTTTCACAATGCTGGTGCTTCCTTGTGGAAGTTCCCAAAAAGAGGAAAGAGGATTCCCCGTCCCCCATTCCAGGGATTATGCAGCTTCCTCGGAGAGTTGAGTAAGAACACGTAACTCCTTCCTATTAATTATCTGGCAATAAGTGTTCAAACCTTCCTCAGAAAATACAGCCTCAGGAGCGGCAGTCAGCTCCTGCGATAGCTGATTTCTAACTCCACATGGAAACTGCAGTGCTGTGACGGTCCCTAGAGTGAGCACGTGCCCTGTGCCCTGTACCCAGCACACAAGTGCCTTTCTTTAAGACTGGTGGGAGTAGTGACTTTTTTTTTTAATGAATGTATTTGATCAGTTTTTGGAGAGGTTTGGTATATTAAGAGATCAAGAGAAAATTTTTAAGAGAGAACTTTTAAAAATAAATTATTCTGCAGTCTAAGTCTCAGAAAAGCCAGACCCAGAGTTGACTCCAAATAAAGATTTTTTTCCCTAGAGATCTGTAAAGTGATTATGAAAGATGGTCAGATCTATTAAACATATGTTAATTACATGTTTCATAACTTTAAGCTTTTTGGGTAGTAAATACATTATATTATTAAAACCACAGCCTCTGAGCTGGTGAGAGGGCCCTGCAGGTAAAGGCATTTGCCATTGAGCCTGATGACCTAAACTTGACCCCCAGAACCCACGAAACAGAAGAGAGAACTGACTCCTGCAAGTGGTTTTGACCTTGACACGTGCGCCATGGCACACACATGCCCTGATTCCTTCTCAGTAAATAGATACATGTTTAAAAACCAAGCAAAAAAACCACACCACCATCTCTGTGGGCTATCTGAACGAACAGCTTTTAAAACTTCAGCCAAAGCAAAGTTTAATGCTAGACCCTGCCATTTGGGCTGCTGCGGCCTGTAGCAGCCCCACCATTCCGGAGCTGATACATGCCTGCCTTCCTGTCCCCTTTGTTCATCCTCCGGCACGGCATCTGGCTCCTGCCACACTGGTTAGCTCCAGTGAGATGATGCTACAGTTGCTCCCAAGGCTCAGGAGTGCAATTGAAGACCACTGTGTGTACTTCTAGTTCACGTTGCTTGCCAGCAGTTGCCTAGTACCCTGTGCCAAGTGTCATCTCATGCCAGGGCACAGGTTCAAGTGCAGTGGCCATCTGAAATACAGCATTCTTCCAGAGAAAAGGCAAAGAAACAAAAACAAAAACAGAAACTTTACTGGTGGAAATGGTAAGCTGGACGCAGTGAAGAAACCTCTGTCAAGGCAGGTCCATGGCTGGGGAAAGGGTTTTACTGTAGATGACTGTGAGAGAATAGTCCCAGCCACCTGGGGGAGTCGGCCATAACTACCTCTCAGAGACAGAAGACCAGAGAGAAAGGCAGGGGGAGGTAGTCACCAGGGCTATGGGAGCAGAGAAGTTGGCAAAAATGGCGGGAGACCTGCCAGTTGTATGGGTTATGCTGCTGTGGGAGGAGGCCAGGCTAGCTGGGACAGCCTGGGAACCAGCATGGGGTTCTGATCTGTCGGGGGCTTGTTTGAGTTCACAGGGAACTTGATGCTCTTTCTTGAGGCTGGAGGGCTGTGAGAACTGATTAAAAAAAAAAAAGCAATGGCTTTCCCTGACAAGCAGAAAGCCACTTTCCAAGGGTTCAGAGGGGTGCTTGGTGTTGATGGGGTCAGGGTCCAGCCTGAGCTAAGCCCAGATGGCAATCTTGGGGGGTTGGAACCTGACGGTGATAAAATACCATGACCAAAAGCAACTGTTTTTTGTTTTTTGTTTTTTGTTTTTTGTTTTTTGTTTTTTTTTTTTCCATCTTACTATGTTAGGTCAGTGGTTCTCTGTTTTCTAATGCTATGACCCCTTAATAACTTTAAATATCTCATGTGGTGACCCCCAAATATAAATTGAAGGAACTCATAATTACTGAGGGAAGTCAGGGAAAGACAAGGAACTGAGCAGAAGCCATGAATAATGGTTTTTTTCCCCACCCCCATACACACACCTTTTATAAATGTTGACATGTACCAAGTATTTCGAGGAACTCCTTGGAAATCTGGTCTCACATTCAACCCAGGTTAGCTAATGGAGCATGAAGAGTGCCAGTTGAGAACTGGTCTTTGACTCCACCCAAATCAAAGGACTCACTTTAGCACCCAGGAAACTACAAGGTATAGTGGTGCAAGTCTATAATAATAGCATTTGGGCGATTGGGGGAGGCTAGAGGATTGTAAATCCTGGTGGCTTAGAGGATACAACAGATATAAGAATCTAGAAAACCCTAGCACAGGCTGGTCACACTACAGAATCCATCCTTCTCCCCAGTTAAAGCTAGCCCTCTTCCTACTCCTCTCTGCAGTAATGGCCTAAAAGAGAGGCCTCAAGAAAAAGGGCTTTCTCCCCGCATCTCATTCTCACAGCATGGCCTTATTGCATCTGGGCCACTCTGCATCTGGGAAGTGGATGGAAACACCGTAATGCCAATACCACTTAAAGGTAAGGCCAAGGTTAAGGAATGTGAAAACAGCAGGTGTCTCAGAGACTGACCAAAGCACCAGTTCCAGTGAGCCAGAACATCGGCCCTGCCAGAGCTAGCCTCGGAACCTGTGTTGTGCAGCCTTCTGCTGCTGTCACAAAATGCCCCAGAGAATCAGAGTTCAGGAAGGAGAGGTTTGTTTTGGCTCACAGTTGAGCGACTAGACATCACAGCAGAAGCACATGGTGGAGGGAAAGTGTAGGCATCAAGTTCTTGCAACCCACTTTTAATAAGGGTTCAACCTCTCTTCTGGCCCACCACCCAGCAGAGGAAGTGGAAGAGAAATGTTATTAGAATATGGGACAAGTGGACCTGTTTAGCAATAGTTCTTTAGAGGCAAGCTTGATCTTCTTTGTCAGTAGTTCAGTGCCATAGCAAACACCAAACACGATTCAGCAGCTGCAGACCAGTCCTCTAGGCAGGCAGACACCACATACAAACCAGCAGCTACAGTCCAGTCCTTTCAGCAAGTAGAGACCAGGCAGCTGTAGTTCTATCCTGAAGAAACCACCAGGCTCACCAACAGGCCAGAGTCGAGGCCACTGAATCTGCAAGCTGCTGTAGGAACCTCACGAGCAGTTCTTGGGCGAGTTTCTCTCAATGGAGACATTATCACAAGTTGAGCTCAACAGTGCTATGTAAGGTGAACCAATCGATGTGTGTCATTCGTGAAGAATAGCGAGGCAGAGCAAACCAAACCAATGCTCAGTGCTTGTCTCCCACTGTCTGTGGGGTCATATTTACACTCCTTCATCAAGCGTCCTTTCACGTGTTTGCTAAACCTGTGTCTGCTTCAGGAAAACAGTCTTTTACCTGTGTGCCCCAGCAAAACATCATTTGACACAATTAACTTTCAACAACAGAGAAGGGAGGAAAAGGGCACAGTCTCGGCATTGCCTTCAGAGGCCCAACTTCAAATGGTTTAAGTTCTTCCCATTCAGACTCACCTCCTAGATGCTACCTGCCTCCCAGTTCCACAGGCTGGAGAGAAGGCCTTTAGCAGATGGCCCTTTGCAGACAGGGCCCTTGGGTTCTAGTCTGGGTTGGATTGTAAATGTCTGCCCTTTTCCTCCCCTCTCTGTTGCCTGGCCAACATGAGGGGAACACTTTTCTGAGGTGGAAACTTCTAGTTTCTTTGGAAAGTTAATTGTGTCAAATGATGTTTTGCTGGGGCACACAGGTAAAAGACTGTTTTCCTGAAGCAGACACAGGTTTAGCAAACACGTGAAAGGACGCTTGATGAAGGAGTGTAAATATGACCCCACAGACAGTGGGAGACAAGCACTGAGCATTGGTTTGGTTTGCTCTGCCTCGCTATTCTTCACGAATGACACACATCGATTGGTTCACCTTACATAGCACTGTTGAGCTCAACTTGTGATAATGTCTCCATTGAGAGAAACTCGCCCAAGAACTGCTCGTGAGGTTCCTACAGCAGCTTGCAGATTCAGTGGCCTCGACTCTGGCCTGTTGGTGAGCCTGGTGGTTTCTTCAGGATAGAACTACAGCTGCCTGGTCTCTACTTGCTGAAAGGACTGGACTGTAGCTGCTGGTTTGTATGTGGTGTCTGCCTGCCTAGAGGACTGGTCTGCAGCTGCTGAATCGTGTTTGGTGTTTGCTATGGCACTGAACTACTGACAAAGAAGATCAAGCTTGCCTCTAAAGAACTATTGCTAAACAGGTCCACTTGTCCCATATTCTAATAACATTTCTCTTCCACTTCCTCTGCTGGGTGGTGGGCCAGAAGAGAGGTTGAACCCTTATTAAAAGTGGGTTGCAAGAACTTGATGCCTACACTTTCCCTCCACCATGTGCTTCTGCTGTGATGTCTAGTCGCTCAACTGTGAGCCAAAACAAACCTCTCCTTCCTGAACTCTGATTCTCTGGGGCATTTTGTGACAGCAGCAGAAGGCTGCACAACACAGGTTCCGAGGCTAGCTCTGGCAGGGCCGATGTTCTGGCTCACTGGAACTGGTGCTTTGGTCAGTCTCTGAGACACCTGCTGTTTTCACATTCCTTAACCTTGGCCTTACCTTTAAGTGGTATTGGCATTACGGTGTTTCCATCCACTTCCCAGATGCAGAGTGGCCCAGATGCAATAAGGCCATGCTGTGAGAATGAGATGCGGGGAGAAAGCCCTTTTTCTTGAGGCCTCTCTTTTAGGCCATTACTGCAGAGAGGAGTAGGAAGAGGGCTAGCTTTAACTGGGGAGAAGGATGGATTCTGTAGTGTGACCAGCCTGTGCTAGGGTTTTCTAGATTCTTATATCTGTTGTATCCTCTAAGCCACCAGGATTTACAATCCTCTAGCCTCCCCCAATCGCCCAAATGCTATTATTATAGACTTGCACCACTATACCTTGTAGTTTCCTGGGTGCTAAAGTGAGTCCTTTGATTTGGGTGGAGTCAAAGACCAGTTCTCAACTGGCACTCTTCATGCTCCATTAGCTAACCTGGGTTGAATGTGAGACCAGATTTCCAAGGAGTTCCTCGAAATACTTGGTACATGTCAACATTTATAAAAGGTGTGTGTATGGGGGTGGGGAAAAAAACCATTATTCATGGCTTCTGCTCAGTTCCTTGTCTTTCCCTGACTTCCCTCAGTAATTATGAGTTCCTTCAATTTATATTTGGGGGTCACCACATGAGATATTTAAAGTTATTAAGGGGTCATAGCATTAGAAAACAGAGAACCACTGACCTAACATAGTAAGATGGAAAAAAAAAAACAAAAAACAAAAAACAAAAAACAAAAAACAAAAAACAGTTGCTTTTGGTCATGGTATTTTATCACCGTCAGGTTCCAACCCCCCAAGATTGCCATCTGGGCTTAGCTCAGGCTGGACCCTGACCCCATCAACACCAAGCACCCCTCTGAACCCTTGGAAAGTGGCTTTCTGCTTGTCAGGGAAAGCCATTGCTTTTTTTTTTTTTAATCAGTTCTCACAGCCCTCCAGCCTCAAGAAAGAGCATCAAGTTCCCTGTGAACTCAAACAAGCCCCCGACAGATCAGAACCCCATGCTGGTTCCCAGGCTGTCCCAGCTAGCCTGGCCTCCTCCCACAGCAGCATAACCCATACAACTGGCAGGTCTCCCGCCATTTTTGCCAACTTCTCTGCTCCCATAGCCCTGGTGACTACCTCCCCCTGCCTTTCTCTCTGGTCTTCTCTCTATCTCTGAGAGGTAGTTATGGCCGACTCCCCCAGGTGGCTGGGACTATTCTCTCATAGTCATCTACAGTAAAACCCTTTCCCCAGCCATGGACCTGCCTTGACAGAGGTTTCTTCACTGTGCCTCCTTTTATACGTCTGGTGCCAAAAACCAAGAAGGGTACAAGTGTGCCCCCACCCCATTCCCAGGGGCACACGTCTGCTAACTGAACCATGCTGATTTGCCCCTTCCTGCCAAGGTATAGGTCATTTGTTTCTGCTGGCTTCTGCAACCCACCATATAGGATTCTAACTCTAGATTCAGCCTCTTCATCTTCTCGCCCCTACCAGTTCTAACCCCTCATCTCTCCTCATGTACTTGGTAAGGATCTCTCTACGAGTTATCCACTCTGTCCTTCTCAGCTCCTGGAGCCTCTTACAAAACTGTGTTGGTGCATCAGGCAGCTCTTTTGGGTGTCCTATTATGTGGAGGAGAGACACCTGACACTGATCCTGGGCATCCCTAACAAGTCCCCTTGGAGATAACCTTGGATCAAAATTCTGTCCCATGGCCTTTTACACTTTAGCGTGTCCCCCTCCTTGTCTCTTAAAATCACAGCATTAGAAACCCCAGATAAGACCTAGATTTCCAGATCTCTGCTCCTCCCTGTCCCAGAGACAGCTGCATCTTCTTGTGCAGTGCCAGCCTTGGCTTGTAGACAAATTGGTGAAGGTCAGTGTGAATGGATTCAGCCGTATTGGGTGCCTGGTTACCAGGGCTGCCTTCTGCTCTGCACTTGTCAAAGTAGACATCATCAGTGACCCCTTCATTAACCCCCAACTACATGGTGTAACCCCTAGAACATGGTCTTCATGTTTCAGTATGACCCCACCCATGGCAAGTTCAATGGCTCAGTCAAGGCCGAGAATGGGAAGCTTGTCATCAACGGGAAGCCCATCACCATCTTCCAGGAGCGAGATCCCGCCAACATCAAATGGGGTGAGGCCGGTGCTGAGTATGTGGTGGAGTCTACTGGCGTCTTCACCACCATGGAGAAGGCCGGGGCCCACTTGAAGGGTGGAGCCAAAAGGGTCATCATCTCCGCCCCTTCTGCCGATGCCCCCATGTTTGTGATGGGTGTGAACCACGAGAAATATGACAACTCACTCAAGATTGTCAGCAATGCATCCTGCAACACCCACTGCTTAGCCCCCCTGGCCAAGGTCATCCATGACAACTTTGGCATTGTGGAAGGGCTCATGACCACAGTCCATGCCATCACTGCCACCCAGAAGACTGTGGATGGCCCCTCTGGAAAGCTGTGGCGTGATAGTCATGGGGCTGCCCAGAACATCATCCCTGCATCCACTGGTGCTGTCAAGGCTGTGGGCAAGGTCATCCCAGAACTGAACAGGAAGCTCACTGGCATGGCCTTCTGTGTTCCTACCCCCAAATATATCCATTGTGGATCTGACATGCAGCCTGGAGAAACCTGCCAAGTATGATGACATCAAGAAGGTGGTGAAGCAGGCATGGGGGGGGCACTAAAGGGCATCCTGGGCTACACTGAGGACCAGGTTGTCTCCTGCAACTTCAACAGCAACTGCCACTCTTTCACCTTTGATGCTGGGGCTGGCATTGTTCTCAATGACAACTTTGTATACCACCTGGTATACCAGTGAATACGGCTACAGCAATAGGGTGGTGGATCTCATGGCCTACATGGCCTACATGGCCTCTAAGGAGAAAGAAACCCTGGACTACTCACCTCAGCAAGGACACTGAGAGGAAGAGGGAGGCCCTTGGTTGCTGATGAGTCCCTGTCCCAACTCGGTCCCTAACACTGAGTCTCTCCCTCACAGTTTCCATCCCAGACCCCCATAACAGGAGGGGCCTAGGGAGCCCTCCCTACTCTCTTGAATACCATCAATAAAGTACCCATGCTGTCCTGATTACTTTGGCTTTTTAGTAAATCCTGACGTCAAGCAATACACATCTTCTAATGCTGCTCCTCTTTTGAAGTTTTGTATCATTTTTAAACTTGCATTGGTATAAAACCCAGGGCCTTGCACATGCTGGTAGTACCTACGTCTTCTACTATTTGAGCTGCATCCTTGCCCTACAAACTTGCTTTGACTGTTACAGTCCATTGTAAAGTCCGAGATCAGCTTGTCAAGTCCTGTGAGTCTTCCAAGGCTTTAAAAACATTTCGATCAGCAGTATCAGCATAAGGAGATGCTCACACACCACTGCACTGTCAGTCACACACCACTGCACTGTCACACACTACTGCACTGTCACACACCACTGCACTGTCACACACCACTGCACTGTCAGTCACACACCACTGCACTGTCACACACCACTGCACTGTCACACACCACTGCACTGTCAGTCACACACCACTGCACTGTCACACACCACTGCACTGTCAGTCACACACCACTGCACTGTCAGTCACACACCACTGCACTGTCACACACCACTGCACTGTCACACACCACTGCACTGTCACACACCACTGCACTGTCACACACCACTGCACTGTCACACACCACTGCACTGTCACACACCACTGCACTGTCACAGCCTCTGAATCGCTCAGGTTATGACTGTGCACCACCATGCCTGGCCTCCTTCCATGTTGCTTTGTAATATTATTATTATTGTTGTTGTTGTTGTTGCATTAAATGTAAAACCTGAGGGCAAATAATTTCATGGCAGTATATTTCCAGTTTATGAATGTGGTCTGTCTACTCAGATTTTCTTGAAAATTCTTTCAGAAATATTCTGAAGCTTTTGATGGGGGCTATTTTATAGTTTTTATTTCATTAGAATTAGTCTGAGGCAGCTTCCCTTTTTAATGTTATAAATTAGATTTCTGAAAGGGATATACACTAGTATACAGTAAGTGGCACAGAATTTAAGTCAGTTCAAGGAATTTGAGCAGTTTTATAAATCAGTGCAGCCACGATATGAAACAAAACCCAGTCCAGTCCATTTGTACCATCGCACAAAGTTTCCAAATGCTGCTTTTGTGCAGTGCCCAGCAGAGCCTCATCCCATGGAAGAGCACTTCTTTCCGGTCTCTACCTGTTTAAGACTCCTGTCAATGACTTTAGCCACTGAGTTTTTGTATGTTTGACCTACTAGAATTTATTAGCAATTAAGTCATTTTTGAAAATCTGAAGTTTATTCTCAGGGCCGGAGAGGTCCACCCGCGATTGAGTGCCTTTTGCTTTTCCAGACAACGGGGATTTGGTGATGAGCTTTCCTGTCAGGCAGCTTAGATCTCCACTCTAAGGGATGTGACAGCCACTTGTGGCCTCTGGGGGCACCCACATGTACATCACACACAGACACACACAGACACACAGACACAGACACACACACACACACACACACACACACACACACACACACACACACACAGACATACAAGTATTTAATGAGAAATTATTCTTCCAGCTGACAAATTACCCATTTAGAGTGTTTGTGACTCGGGGCTGTCATGAATGACTGCTATGATGATCGTTGTAAATGCTGTTTTATTGACTCATGTTTTTCACTTTCCTAGTGTAAATATGGGTGGAAGATATATCTTTATTTTAAATGTCAAACAATGCCATGTGCATTTTTGTGTTTTTTTCTTTTTTGGGGTGTTGGGGGGTTTGAGGCAGGGTTTCTCTGTATAGCCCTGGCTGTCCTGGAACTCACTTTGTAGACCAGGCTGGCCTTGAACTCAGAAATCCACCTGCCTCTGCCTCCCGAGTGCTGGGATTAAAGGTGTGTGCCACTACGCCTGGCTGCATTCTTATGTTTTTTAATGGCTTATGATTTTTGTGTCCAGCCTAACTCTACCCACCCCTAACATATGCATTTTTCTTCTTTGGCTTGGTCATTGTCTCACTGTTTAGGTCTTTGACTCAGCTCAAGTTTATATTTTTGTTTTTTTGAGACAAAGTCTTTTTGTGTAGCTCAGGCTGGCTTTGAACTTAAGATCCTAGTTTCTTAGACTCCCAGGTGCTTTCCCTGGCAAATAGAAACACACTTTACAAGGGTTGTAAGGAATGCTGAGTGTTCATGGGGTCCACTGGAGCCAGGCTGAGCCAGACCCAGACTGCCATCTTGGGGGCTGGGACCTGACAGTGGACATGACCGGTACAAGTGTGTGCCTGCCTTCCATCATCTCAATGATTTTCGTTGGCTGCTTTAAGGCACAGGTTTCCAACCTTGGCACTCCTGGCATTTTGGAGAGACGATTGTGTGCTTTCCTTGTATTGAGCTACCTTGTGGCTTTCTGTATTCTCAGAATCTAGATTTTCATGTCTTTGGCTTATAGAATCTGGAACAATTCTGACAATTGTCTAATATGTATCTTAATTTATGGTTCCCCACAAATCTCTAATGTTCTGCTAATGTTCCTCCAGTGACTTTGTCTTTTCTTCAGACAAGAGACTTTGTACTGATGATGTTCACCCTCAGGTTCTAACCCCTCCGAGATTGCCATCCGGGCTCAGGCTGGACCCTGACCCCGTAAACACCCAGCCCTCCTCAGAAACCTTGGAAAGTTTCTGTTTGCCAGGGAAAGCCATTTTATCTGGCTCTCACTGCCCTCCAGTGTCCAGAAAGAGCTTTCCCTGTGAACTCAAACAAGAAGCGCCCCCCCCCCCCCCCCCGGACAGATCAGAGCCCCATGCTGGTTCCCGGGCTGTCCCAGCAGGCCTGGCCTACTCCCACTGCAGCATAACCCATACAACTGGCAGGTCTCCCGCCATTTTTGCCAACTTCTCTGCTCCAGTCTCTTTTTCTCCCAGCAGATTTGTCTCAGCTCCTCTTCATCTCCAAGAAGTAGCTATGGCAGACTCCCTTACCGCGGAGTGCTTTGATGATGGTTTCTTTGCCGCATCCCTTGCTTAAATTCATGGCTGCTGCTTTATTCATTTCTTTGTTCTAATAAACAGAGCAAGTATAATTTTAAATTTACCTTCTATTTCTGCATTTATTATTGTCTTAGTCAGGGTTTCTACTGCTGTGAAGAGACACCATGGCCAAGGCAACTCTTATAAAGGACAACATTTAATTGGGGCTGGCTTACAGGTTCTGAGGTTCAGTCCATTATCATCAAGGTGGGAGCATGGCAGCATCCAGATAGATTTGGGGCTGTAGGAGCCAAAAGTTCTATATCTTGTTCCAAAGGCAAACGGGAGGAAACTGCTGTCTTCCAGGCAGTTAGTTAGGAGGGTCTCAAAGCTCAACCCCCACAGTGACACACTTTCTCCAACAAGGCCACACCTCCTAATAGTGCCACTCTCTGGGCCAAGCACATTCAAAGCACCACAATTATATTTTATATTCCAACATTTTAATTTTGTTTGTTTGAGGCTGGGTTTCTCTATGCAACCTATCTGTCCTGGACCTTGTTACATAGACCAGGCTGGCTTCAAACCCACAGAGATATGCTGCTCTGCCTCCTGAGTGATAGGATTAAAGGCATATGTTACAACAGACAGTTGTTAATTTGTAATGGTCCATCTCTGTGCTGATATTTTGTTTTCTCATTAGGACCTGCTTTTTAACTCTCCAAATACATTTGCAGCTATTCTGAGATCTTCAAAGTGCACCTTGTAGGTGCTGGGGATTGGTTGTTCCTGGTTCCTGTGTTTCTTCACTATCACTCACATTCTCTTCTTTACATGTGATGATTTGTTGATGTTCATTGTCATGAACCATGGGAGTGAAGTTATAGACACATAACTACTGGGGACTGCTTTCTTCCTCTGAGTAGTTTTCAGGTTTTAGCTCTAGGCAGTAGCTCAGTCATTCGATGATTATCTTGAGCTTGGATGTTTTCTGTGTGTTTTGACATAATGGAGAGTTTTAAGGGTTACTTATGCCAACCAGTGGAAGCCTAGAGATTTCCCAAATTTCTTGGACTTGCTAGGATTCAACTTTTAAAACGTTGTCTCTTTTGTAGCTCTTCTCAGAGGTTAGTCTGAAGCACATGTAGACCAAGTCTGCAGTGGGCCCTAGCTTAGAGGGTGGTCCATGTTTCTGAAGCATGGTATCTAGAAATTAGCAATGGTTTAGAGCGGTCTCTCCACTGTATGTGATCAGAACCTGAGAATTCTTAGCAATGCTTGACCTCTCTGTGTCTCTCATGCTCTCAGCCCCATAGCAGCTACTTAAGCCTTCTGCGGCTTCGCCAACCCCCACCCTGTGCGGCAAAGCTGAAGACTCACAAGGGACGTGGCCTTTTGACCCCTGCTCCATTTCTGTAAATTCTAATCTCTGCTACCCTGGTCCACACAGACTGCCATCGCATCCTCTCCACTTGGACTCCAGCCTGCTGTCCTGAAGTGTGATGATCATGGGAGAGCTTGTGAGCCCTTCCTTCCTCCCAGGAAGGCTGCCTCAGACTTCCTAGAAACAGTTTCCTAGTGTATTTTGCTCAGTTTCCTAGTTGCTTACAGTCTTACCTTAGTGGGCAACCAGCAAGTCCATTGGAGTTGGATAAGAAAGCTTGTCAAATTTATTCCAACCCAAGTGACAAAGATATATCAGACTTTTCATTTGTTAGAAAAAAAAAATCCTCCTTAAAGTGATAGGCCAGGATTTAGGAATGCAGTTTCTATTGTGTAATATCTACTATTGAGAAGAGTTTGCCAGGTAGCTGATTTGCCTTGAATTTATGATTCTTCTGGCCAAATTTTTTGAGTGCCAGGATTACTAGTGTGAACTGATGTGTCTGCCTCATGTTTTTAATGAAAAAAAGAGGAAAGCGATCAGAGGCTGGCTACAATTTTATGCTCTATGTCCATAATATGTTATACTCAATTCTACAATCAGCAACTTAGTGGCTGAGATCTATTTAGACTCCAGGTTCTGTTCATATTTGAGCACTGAATCTCCAGAATCCTTAGAAACAGCATCACACATATGCACACAATGTCTGACAATGTCTGTTTCAGTGTTCCCATGCATCTTGTGAAAATCTTTGCAGATGGATATTCAGGTCTGTAATATTCTAGGTTGTGTCATGCCATGATGTCTAATCTGGATATATCTGTTACTGATATCACCCTTTTTTTTAAATCTAATATTGATCATTAAAGCTGTGTTAAGAATAAGCACTATGTTACATACATTTGTATGCATTGAAAAACTTGCTTTTTTTTTTTTTTTTTTTAAATCAGTGCCAGGCACTGATCCTGATCCAAACTGCCACCAGTTCCTCCCTCTGGCTTCGACTATGTTTAGGTGTCTTCCAGCTGTGATTTTCTGCCATCGGAGCAGAATCCCAAGCCATCAAAACTCAAAACCACGTGTCTTCCAAACAGACTTCAGAAGAGAAATGAGTTTAGTTCAAGGAAAAGAATAGTAGGAACATATAGTTTAATAGCTTTAATGGGTTTACTTTTTCTCTTTTAGCTGTTTATTTGTATACAACATAGAATTAGTGATTGCATGAACACAGCGGTCTCTACAACGCCAACTCTACCCAGCACATCAAAGGGACCAAATGACATGTCATGTACCTGCTCCGAGCTCTACCCAACCCCCTCTCGCAGCCTTGCACTTTCTCATGTCTCGTAGAGACAAGTATGGACAGTAGAAATGAAACGCCCTAAGTAGCGCCTAGTGCACAGAGGTTTCGGCAAGGTTCTGATCTACAGATGGGTTTTGGGGACTGACGTCAGAAAGCCTGGTTGACCTGTGAGTTCATCATTAAACATGTCAAGAGTTTTTAAACCTGGCTGATACATTATGGATCTTGGTATCTTCTGATAAACAACCTGTTCTGATGTTTTACGTAGGAAGGACCCGCTGCCAAGGGAAAGAATGTCGTGATGTCAAGTGGATTTAAGAAGAACTTACACAAAGCCAGCATGTCCAGTGATGGCTCAGGACAAGCTCAGAACCTCTGAGCTATGCTACCATTCACAGAAACTACTACTCAGCTATGACAGTGGTCCCTTCCTTCTTTCCCTTCCTCTTCCTCCTTTCTGTATTATGCCCCGCCCCTGGCCTTGATCGTATCAGAAACTAGTGAGGGTTCTTCTGTAAACGCTGACTCCGTATTCCTGTGAGGTGCTGTTCCGATGAGTAAGCCGATGAGTGTAACCCAGCGGGGCTCAATAGTGTAGGGAAGAAGATGGGGCTGGCAGAAGTTAAAAGCCACTGCTTCTTTGGTTTAAAAAAAATCCCATGGCTGATATTTAGTTTTCCCCCCCTCATACAGAAAATAGATTTTGCTATTCTTGTTCAAAGTACAAAACATGAATCATATGTTTAGAACTTGGAATGTGTAATGCTAAGAGACCATTTTTTGTTGTTAAAAAAATCTGACATTTAGTGTTTGCTTGCATTTGAAGTTAAGTAATTGTACTACTGAAATAGGCTAGCTTTCCAAATGACAAATTTGCTGTTCACATGGTCAGGAGATGGATGATAAACACTCCCAGTCCCGGGTTTGCTCTTGGGGCATTACGATTTATAGTCTCTTAGGACCAAAAATAGAAAAGAAACAAAACAAAACCCAACCACATAGTACAAGGTGACCTTTCCTTCTTGTCCTCTCTCTTTGGAGGACAGGAAACCTGGCTTCCACCAGACCACTGTCGAGGCCACGCATACCCACTGTCCCTGCCAGGCCGGGGACAACTTCAGGCATTCTTTCACTACCTTCTGTGAGGAGGCAGGACAGATGCTAAAAAGTGGTGCCATGCATTACCACAGTGTTCTATTTTAGACAATCCATTGTCAAAAAGATGCTCACATAGAAACAGGGATAAGCCCAACAGCCAAGGAACCTCGAGAGGGACAGCTGGACAGCCAGACAGGCAACATGTAAAAGCTAGTGACCAGCAATGTGAATCATCAGACTCTAACCAAATGCAGGTTCCATTGTCCCTCCGTTAGGGTGGCTCTGCCCCCTCATCCTGGCCCCTAGATGCTCTACATCCCAATGATGCAAGATAGTCCCAATCTCTTTCAAAAAGGCACAGTTTTAAAAGAACACGGTAGGAGTTAAGGACTTAGGAGCCCTCTACCACTCTGAAATGAAGTCCTGGCATCTTTCCAACTTTATAGTTTAAGGTAAAAGGATCTGGATGAAAGATAGACACTACTGGGTGCAGCCTTGGTGCCTGTCAGATAGTATTGTCTACTGTCCCATGGTTTAGATCTTCTCCACGGGACAAAAGCGCACTATTCTAAGCTGTCTCTATTTGTCCTTACATAGGTTGAGGCAAACTTAAAATTGACATGGGATTTCTATCAGGCTAATTAAAAATTATGAGAGCAGTGTGACTTTGTATTGCACAGTTGACATCTGTGGAACTGCCTGTTATCGAGCAGGCAGTCACTGCTTTCCTGTTGACAGCTGACATCTGGAAAATTACCAGCATGTGTAAACCATTTCATCTCCGTTAGTATCTTTCAAAAGTATAAAAAGGGACATTCCTTTGAAAATGCAAATGTTCTAAGAAAAGCCACATCCAGGGTTTGGGCAGGAAGAGAATAAGGTGGTGCCATGCAGAGGTGAGACCACACCCTCCCAGATTCCATTGGAAAAAAAGGGGGTTGGGACTCAATTTACAGCTTTCACTGTTGAAAATGAGGCTTCCTTTTTAAAGACTCAGTAAATGTCTTCAAGAATAGCACCTCCTGTCTCTACCATGCTTCCTACACGAGTCAGAAGTTACTAGCCAAAGCACATCTGCACAGGCATCTGGAAACCCACTTTCAGTTTCTCCGCACTTACCCACCATCACCCCAGTGCTGGACCAAGGCTTCTCCCTTTGCTTCTGTGGGAACGCACTTCAAATTATGAATGGGCTAATTAAATGGTCTGAAAGAATGCAAGCTCTCCCATTTAAACATCTGGATTGTCGGGAACGTCGTGATAATGTGTGGCAGACACAGATCCTCATGGGCAGAGGCACTGTGAGGATCAGGAAGATTTTCCTGCCCTTCCCCCAAACCTGCTAGCCCCAAGCTGCTACCAGAACCATTACATGAGCCGCTTGTGCAAAGGCGAAGGATGCTGGTCTTTGGAAGTTTTCAATATGTATTTAGATGTGGCAAATATACAAGATTCTGGGGTTAAACAATACAAGACTTCTAGAATACATGAAAATACACCCCTGAATATGATCTATTCCTTCTGCTTGCTTCTTGGTGAAATTCTGAGCAGCAAACATGCCTGTGACGATTTGTTGAGACGAACAGCACACGTGCGTCTCCGTGACCTTAACTCAGAGTGTACAAGTGATGTGCAGTTGTTACCAAACGGACAGCATGATTATAACACTTGACTAACAGTCTGCAGCTCAGCAGTGGTAAACAGAACAAATAACGGACAAAGCGGTGGCGTCCTAAGACTCTGCAAATGTGTTTGTATTAGGGGACAGTTAGAAATGTACCTATGGACCCCACCGGAGCAACTGTCCCTGCCCTTTTGCAATCTATAGCTTAGTTTAATGGATGCTATTTTTAGCTTTAGTTTTATTTTTTATAATATAGGTGGCATATTCCTCAAAATATTGGATGCCGTTGTAAATTAATGACTGTATCCCAGATTTATTCTGTTCTGTGTTTCACCCATAGATCTATCTGGGCTACTTGTTACAGCTGCCCATCTCTTCCCCCTCCCCTAAAAAAAAGCCACAGACAAACAAACTGACAAGGCAGAGGATAACGTCTAGGGAAATATGGCCAAGCCTTATAAGTTGCCAGACTTAACCGTGCGCGTGCGTGTGTGTATATGTGTGTGTGTGTATGAAAGAAGGGCTAACATAGGATATGAATTTCAGGATGTATGAATTCTAGATTGCAAATTATTTCACAGAGTCTGGTGTGAAGAGAGGAAAGATAATAAGTGTGTGTTAATATTAACAGGTGACATTTCTATTATACATTAAAAATAGTTAAAATGTCAAAAACAAATTAAAATCAAGCATGCATTCTTTTTTTGGTGTGTGTCAATGATGAGAAAAAACAAACATTTTGGTTTAATTTGGAAAGCAGAGAAACAACTGAAGGCTGTGGTAGCCCAGCCAAGAATAGCCCAGCATGACAAAGCCCTTGCTTCTTACAGAAAAGGAGGGAGACCTTTCAATATGCCTGCTGGCCTTCTGCTGTCAATGGGAGACTGTCAGTCATATTAAATCATAACATTCCAATACTGCTTCTACTGTAAGCCAGCCTTGCAGGCGAGAGCTCAGTGCTTCTGATTTACAAACCGTCATTCCAAGGTGGTAATGAAGAGCCCACTGAAATGTCAGGAGGGTCACTCAGACATGTCTGTGATCGAGTTCATTTGGAAAACATGAAGCTCACAGACACTCTGTTAGGGCTCTGTATGCGTTTTCTCCTCTCCTATTTGACATTTAGCTTGGTCATGAATTTATTTCGCACTGTGAAGTATGGTTCCCCCAACTTCTCTGACAAGAAAACCATGTACCTGAAAAAACATTTTTAGCATACGTGTTCTCTTGTGTTGAGGACCGTGTTGAGGACCGCTAGATTCCTCTATTCCTGCAAGATGCACCCAACTAGCCCAAAGTCCTAAATGAGAATGATGTAACCAGAGGCTGTTCAGGGTTCATAGTTCATACCGCCCACCCCCACCCTATCTGACCAGCATAAAGAGCTGAATCAGGAGTGCTGGTGTAACAAACAAAGGCTATTTTGGACGACTATTCCAGGGAGATCTGTGTAATCCTGGGTCAAAGGAAGGAAAAAAAAATCTCTGAAATCAGGAAGAGGAGGACCATGAGAAGAAACAAACAGGGAAATCAAAGTACACCTGGCAGAGGAAAAAGGTCACTCCTTTTGTGACTCTTTCATGCATTTCCAGAAGCTCCGGCCAACAGTGCGGCCAGTTCCCTGGAGCCTCCTCAGAGGATGAAAACATCAATGCTAGCACTCCCGTGCTGTCATCGGCGGCAGTGCAAAATGTCCACGTCACTACTCCTGCATCACAGAAGCTGTGCTTATGTCACCAAGCCTTCTCTTGGTCATGTTTTGACATACACCAGATTCAAGGGGCCAGTCCCTTCCAGTCACAGCAAGGGGCAGAGCGTACCAGCCACCAGGATTGAGTGCACACGGCCATATGGTAGAACAGTGATCCAGAGGGGCTTGGGCAAAGCTGGTCACAGTTTAGAAATACAGGTCTCAGGAACTAGCTTTGGATTGTTCTAGGTCCGTATAATTTATTTTTATGATTAAACAACTGCAAATGCAGTGAGTTCTTTAAAATCCCTGCCCCTGCCCTCTCACCCTATCCCACCTGAGGAGGACAGATCGCCAGGGGAGCAGCAGGGCTAGGGTTCAAGAGGGCCTGGGGCTGGCATCAACTTATTCCTCAAACACTGTAACATTCTCCCAAGTTTGGCACTGTGGGGACTATTGGCAATTAGAACTCAGGCTAGGTAGGGAGTCCGGGTAGCCTTGGGCACGGTCCCAAAGCTTTGGCAGTGCTGTTTATGGAAGCTTCGCGTGTACCCTCTCAAACCCGAGTCTCCTGCAGCTAGAGTCACCCTTCCAGAGCTGCTAGAGAAGGGGAGTGGCCAGAGCACCCAGCCCACACCAAACTGTAGACTCCCCACAGCTGAACACAGGTCAGGAGGGGACAGAGAAGAGCTACTCTGGCCTTATGTGTAACTACTTATCAAAATACTACCATTTTGCCTAGAATTTCTATCTTTAAAAAAGTCTACAAGCCACGGGAGGGGGGAAGAGGCAAGAAAGGAGTGAAATATATTCTTTTTTTTTTCCTATTTGGTTAAATAAGTTACTTCTGCAAAGCAAAATGTACAAGATCTATAAATCAAGATCAAATGTACAAGATCGATCTATAATATCTATATCTATAAACCTCAGTTAGAAGGCTCTGGAACTAGGGGGGTTCAGCAATGCTGGTTAAGAAACCCTGCTTGCTCAAGGAGTACCAACCAACTAACTTGGCAGTTTTCTTTTTTTCTTCACCCAAACATTTGTGTCTCAAATTTATTTATTTTTTTCCTCTTGTTATATACTTTTGTGTTAAGCAAATACAGAAGGGAAGTTGACTGTATAGGCTGTTGAGTCTGGACCTTTAGTTAGAAGATGGGTTTTGGGTACTCTCTGGTAAGAGCATCCTAAGCCAACAAGCTCATCCCATCACTGGTTAAACCCACACCTGACTTCTCTGTTCCCCACCCACCTAACCCATAATACACACCCATCAGTGCACGTCTCTCCACAATCAATGCTTCTGTCTAACATGATAGAATGTGTTTTGTACTAAAACATTCTGAGAAGCAGAAAAGACCCTAATTCCAATGTTGAAAACACAAGATACAAAAGTAAGCAGATTTCCTGGGAAGCCATTATTAATTCTTGATGCAGCCAAAGGAAAGCAAGTTCCCAGAGGAATCCAGACAGTTTGCAGTCCTCAGAGTCCAAGTCTTTCATTCTCCAGACTCGGCTTCCTACAAGCTCTGCAGCTGAAGGAGAGGGCCGGGGTAGGGAGAGCTAATGAGCAGGGCTTGAGAAGTCATGCCGACACACAGCCTCTCTGAGAGAACAAAACAAGGCCGGCTCTGGTGTAGGTCTGCAATGAAAATCGTGGCTCTTTGGGGCTGGTTCAATCAGCAAACAGGACAATCTAATATGTCCTATAAATTAACTTACAAAGTACAGAGACTGGGAAAAAAACCCCCACAACTTTGGTGTTAGTAAGGGAAGAGCAGTAATCTAGGCCCCAAATAACTCTGCTGCTTATCTCTGAGGGTTCCTGCTTGAACTCCCAACCAGTGCACACAGGTCCCCAGGAGCCAGTCTGCTCTTTCCCTCCAGGTCACAGCAGACAGTTCCTATTTGCCTGGGTATGGACAGAGATTTGCAATTGACCATGAAAGGTCTTTCTCTTGCCAGGAAGCACGTCCCAGTAGTTTGCGCCCCGATACCAACTTGTGGTGGTAGCTGGGAACAGCACCCGTGGGTGATTCTAGGTTGCTGTTTCTCCCACCTCTGTTTGAAAGGCATGAAAGCTACTAGGTAGGGTGGGCTTGGGAAGGGCTGTGCAGAAACCAGCAGTTGGTGAGTGTGACTGGTGACCCCAGGACTCCTGCCTTCCTCTCCAGTGCAGACAGCAATTTTCAAAAGGTCATGGAGAACCATCCCAGCCTAATTCCTCCTTGAAGATGGAAGGGCATACTGTACTGCGATGTGCTTTCCGTCCTGCTTCCTCCCCTCTCTGGGGAGTCTTGGTGAGGGGAGACAAAAACTCACGTCTCACGGTGAGGTCAGCGGCAGCCCTCGATGCATCGTAAGGTGTGAACAAATGGCGAGGCTGCACTCCATGAGAGGCGTAAGGGCTGGCTAACTGCATCCCGACTCTACTGAACTAATGAAGGAAGCGAGCGGAAGCGGGGAGGTCTGGCGTGCAGGAAGCTGCACTGGCTTCCCAACTCTCAAGTCTCTAAGAGCAGGCAACAAATTACAAAGTGTTGCATGTCTCCTTCCAGGATGCTGGAGTACTGAAGACCAAGACTCAGAAGGGGAGAGCATTTCTGAGGAAACTGCTTCAAGGCAGAGGGCATGGCCACCTCATTGTCATGGTGAAGTGTTGGCATCACCAGCTTGCCCTGCCCAGGTTCAGAGAGGACGCCAAGTCAGGTCCCTGAAGGACCACAGAAGAGATCATGAAAAGTACATTATTAAGAAGGAAAACATATGGCCTGCCTTTCCTTTGCCTCATATGTGGGATCTGTGGCTACCTATGTATGTGTTTCAAACACTGATAGAAGGGCTGGGGGGACACAAACTTAGCAGCCTCTGCGGTGTCAGCAAGGGAACCCTCTGCTCAGTACTCCAAAGGGATTCAAGGCCATCAGGGAAGGGGGTTCTGTGTTGGGACGCATGATCCTAATTATACCCACACCTTTTACTACATGAAGAGAACAGTATGTTGAGAGTCCTCTAGTTTGGGGCAGCTGAGATCTGGCAGGGTTCAGTGCTCTTCTGTTTTGCTACTATTCCTGAACTTCACCACCATGACAGTGATGTTGTCAGGGCAGCCTCTGTAAAAGGACTGCAGGACGATGCTTTTGGCCCCAAAGTGGGGCTCATCCAAGCGCTCCTTGATGAATCGAACCGCTTCTTCATTGCTGAAAGCATCCCACAGGCCATCTGAGGCCAAGATCATGAACTCCGGCTGCAGCTTGTCCAGGTCAAAGGTCAAGATGTCTGGGTCTGGGATGACCACGTTGAGATTTTTCAGTGGATAGTCTCCCAGGGATCGAGACATGGCTAGGATTCCCTGGACCCTCCAGGAGCCATTAAAGCTGATGAACCCACCTGGAAAGACAGAGGGAGCCTGTTAGCTTGTTCCGGTCTGGGTGAGTGTACCACAAGCTGGTCTGCTGCAACAGAGCTGAGCCACAAGCACCCCTCCTTCACCTTCGTCACTGCCAAGGCCACCAGCATCTTGCTGTAGGGCCTGGAGTGGAATTTCATGCTCTCATCCTTGGCAGTGCTAATGCTTACAATAATATTAAGGGTAGAGTATGGGTGGAGACAGAGCTTTAATAACACTCTGTGGCAGCTCAGTGATTGACAGCATGTAGCTTCAGCATGTGGGTTTGAAGAGAGTGGCAAGAAAATGCTGAAATGCAGGTGGAGAGGCAGGGAGTCAGCCCTGAAATAGTCACTTACTGGGGTCACACTTAGATATGCTGATGTGGATCTCAAGAACTGGAATCAAGGAAAACCACCCTTTAGGCATAGTTAGTGACTGTGGATGAGAAATATGCCCCTCTTTGGATGCTGTATCTTCCTAGCTGCCAAATGACTCTAATATCTCTTCCACTGTATTGTGAGAGCATAAGACATTAGTCCATACACCTGCCCTAGCACCATGCCTGACAGCACATTCGCTCAGCATTATCCGTTCTTTCTTCTCCCTCCCCTTCCTTTTCCCCCCCACCTTTGAGAGAAAGCCTCTTCTGGTCTAAGGTAGTCTTGAACTCACTATCTGGCTGTTGTTGGCCTTGAATTTCTGATTTCCCTGTCTCCACCTCCTGAGCATTAGGATTAAAGACATGTGCCACCACCCCCTGGATTCCATTAGGCTTTCTTTAAAGGAGCCAGAACTTTGTTCATTCACATATTTATCAGATAGCTATCAAATACCCACTCTGTAGAAGGAGACTTTTCAGGCTATTTTACGTAAGATCTAGACCTTTCCCCGACAATCTGGAGGAGAGAGAAGCCACACTTATTGAAAGTCACAGGCATCAAGCAGTACACTGCTGTGACAGGTTAGTGTCTACCAACCACTGAAGTGAGGCAGGATGAAGGAATGGCTTGTAGGAGTGACAGGCATAGTGCAGTTAGCTTTAAGGGGACGGGAGGCAGAACACTGGTCCTGTTCCTAAGGGCCTGGACTGTGTAGTCAGTCATGGTTTCAGTTCTGGCTTGTCACTCTCTGGCTGTATGTCTGTGGACACAAGTTTCTCTGAAGTCCCAGTTTACTGGCTATAGAGTGATTTTAACATTATAGTCTTCACAGAATGTATAAACTTGTATGATGCGTGTCAGGCTTGGCTCCTACACACGGTGAATGGAAGCTAACACTGATGCTGGTACTGAAAAGCAGAGACAGAAAGGTCAACACATATGGCTGGAACCTCCTGTCATGCTAAGTAGGAGGAAGAGAGATGTCGTGACATCTATGGTCATAATAAACACAAATAGAGATGACATAAAACAGAGCTCACAACTGGTCCAGGTACACAGAACACGAGACTGGAGAGTGCTTAGCCCTAAATGGAACATCTATATCATCCATCTCGGCCTAAGGTTTGGAGATGACAGAGGCAGAGGAGGCATGGAGCAAGAGTGTAAGAGTCAGAGGTGGCAGAGGAGCACAAGGGAAACAAACGGCAGGACAACTGCACACATGAACTCACGACATTGAGACAGTATGCACAGCACCTGTGAAAACCCAAGTCAGACAACATTCAAGCATGGAGGTGAGAGGCGGGCATGAAGGTCCACCCTAGCTGAGAAGTCATTGGCAACTGATAGCTGTGGAAGAAAGAGTCCATTTCTTCAAGGGTATGGCCCTTGGTAGTGAGACTCTGTTCCCAATGGATGCTCTTACATGGGTAGTACAGGTAGGTGTGGGAAAAGCCACAAGGTTGCGCGAGTGATGTGATGGCTAATCTTGGCTCTCAACTTGACTCTATCTAGGACACACCCCCAAATAGCTGTGTATGTCCGTGAGGGATTTTCTTGACTGGATAGTCAGAGGTGGAAAAATTCACCCTAAATCTAGGCTACACCTTCTGGCAGCAGCCCACATGCATAAAAGGACATGGAAGAGGCAAGATTATCTATCCTACTGCTGAGGCATTATATCGCTGGTATTAGAACCTATTTCTTTGGGATCCAATGTAGATTAAAGACCAGCTGACACATCCTGCCTTGTGCACTATTCAACTGATGGGTTCTTTGTCTTTTTTCATTGTGAGAGAGCCATGTTGGACTAGCTGGATCATGGCTTTTAAGACAGTCAAATAAATCTCATATATATTTATGATTATTTAATAGTATAAACAATAATACATATAATACACTACATATAATATATTATACACACACACATTGACCATTTAAGGAACTCTAACAAGTACAGGTAAGGGGTGGAGCTAGGCGAATTTGGGGGAGGAGAGTGAATATGATCAAAATAAATTGTATGAAATTCTTAGAGTAAAAAATATTTAAAAAAAAAAGACCCTTGCCTACTTTATGAAAAAACAAAAACAAAAACAAAAAAAAGAGCAGGCCAGATTGATCCTGGAGACAGTGTTCAAATTTTCTTCTATAAGGAAACACTGTAGAGTGGCAGCATGTCAGATATGACAGGGAGGGAACAGCATGATTGTGAAATCTCAACGACACATGCTGGACACCACGATAGAGCTTCCAGGAGCAAGTGTGTCCACAAAACTTAGCCATGTGGATCTTCAGTTCACTTGGGTGAGCTCTCACGGGGAGATGATGTGCATATTTATAAATGAATGTCTGAACTTTCTATTCATCTTTTCTGGAGCTCACTGAAGCTGGATGGATGCTCCGCAAACAAGGCTTTATTTTACCAACAGAAAACCCGAGGAAATCCTCCACTCAAATGTTTCCTTCAAAACATTTATCCTGCGTCTCAAGCAGGATAATACAACTAACTCAGCACGTTTATTCTCAGTCACTCAGCCCCCGCTGGGAAGGCTCAAATGTTCATTAGGCTCATTTCATTTTCTCACCAGGAGGAAGCTAACCTGCAATGACCAAGAGTCATCCTGCAGGTTTACACACACACCAGGGCTCTAGGCTGCTTAGCTGCCTGGCACATGGCTCGGCTGTCAGTGAAGGGACTCCTGCCTTCCACATGTAGGGAACTCTCAGATCTAATAATCCTTCTCAGGGCTTTGGTCTCAGTATCATTTTATTGATCCATGCCTGGCACTGAAGGACTTGGGAGGTGGAGGCAGGAGAACAGGGCTAGCCTGGGCTACACTATGTGATTGCTGCGTGAAATTTGCTCCCGAGAAACTCTCCAAGCAAGCACCTAGATCACCAAACAAGATGGTAGACTTCCCCAGGGTGGTGGTGGTGGTGGTGGGGGTCACAAACTCACCAGCTCTCTTTATCCTCTTCCTTTCCTTCAGCTGGTAAGGCTTGTGATCGTGAGACAAGGGGATGGCATTGCCATCTTTGTCACACAAGACTCCCCGAGAGTCACCAACGTTGGCCACGGTGAGGTCTTTATCTGAGAGTAGAGCGATCAAACACGTTGTGCCTGCAAGACAGAAGAAAGAGGCAGTGTAGGTGGGGGCAGGGCACGGACGGTCCCCTGCTTCTCCAGGCCAGCAGATGGCCGTCCTTAGAGCCTCTCTTGCCAGAGAAGCTTCACTCCAGCTACTCTGGGAATAACCATGATTCACTTCAACATCCCTGATCAAATCTGACAGGCCATTTTCTTAACCGTGTTACGCTGTCACTGAAACAGGCTAGAACAGTATCATTTTCCTAAATCACTTTGTTTCTGCTACTCTCAATTTAAAACACCACATTCAACAGGATTAGGGGAGAGTCAGAATCAGCTCGAAGCCCCAGACAGCTGCTCCATGTTTTCATCTTCTTGTTGGTACCGAGTCTCCGAGAAGTCCCAGTGGCAAGCGTGAAAGCGTATAGGTGGGGGTAGGGTTGGCTCCCGAGGAAGAGGCAGTTGTCAACAACCATATCCTGTGGCGCTGTGACAAAACCAGTCCTGTCAGGAAAGGTCGAGCCCAAATATAGAAAGTCTGAGAGCAGAGACCAGGGAAAGGGCAGCCCGCCCCAGGTGTGCAGGGGCAGGGTACAATGGCAGAAGCAGAGACGTCTACACAGAAGATGGAAGTGGGATTGAGGTGGTCCGATCATGTGCTGGCCTGAAGCCTTCATGCGACGCCCAAAGACAAGCTTTTCCTCAGTTCCTTCTGAGGTGGATATGGATAAAGCAAAGAGAATGAAACAGTCTTCTCTCTCCCTCTGACCCCTGCCAGTCACTGTCAGTGGCCACCTGTCTGCTGAAACGCACACCTCACAACTCATTCCTCTCTTGCCTCAAACTGATAGCTCCTTTACTTGTTCAAAAGTATTCACTGGTCTTCCCTGACAGTCCTTTCCTCATTAAGAAAGCTGCACTCCATAATATAAATATAAACCGCATCTAAATAACCTCTTACTCTTCATACGACAAAAAGAGGACCCCGCTTGTAAACAGAATAAATACAGGGTGATATGAGCAGGAGATCAGTTACAATAATCAGCATATTCAATTACAAATCTGCTTGAAACGCTCTTCTTCTAAATTAGGGGAAATGATTGGGGTGACTGGAGATGGCAGGAGATGCGGGAGCAATTACACACTGCCTCAGTCCCTGTGGGTTCACACGAGCATAGATCATGCTGATTAGAGGACCTTGTTCTACTGGTGCCCTCCATCTGCTCTGGCTCTTACACTCTTCTGCCTCCTCTTCCTCAGGGTTCTCTGGGTCTCGAGGAGAGGGATTCGATGGAGACATTCTATTTAGAGCTAGCATTCCAAGGTCTTTCCCTCTCTGCACATGGATTAGTAGGATTAATACAGTGAAAATGGCCATCCATTTTCACTGTATTAATCCTAGTAATCTACAGATTCCAAGTAATCTACAGATTCAATGAAATCCCCAATAAAATTCTAACACAATTCTTTAATAGATACTGAAAAGAGAATTTTCATATAGAAACTTAAAAGACCCAGGATAGCTTAAATAATCCTGAATAATAAAAGAACTGAAGAAGGTATCACCATCTCCTAATCTCAATTTGTACTACAGAGCTATAATAATAAAAACAGTATGGTATTGGCACAAAATCAGACACATTGGTCAATGAATTAAACTGAAGACTCAGACAAGTCCATACATGTTGACATGACTTTTGGTAAAGAGGCCCAAAACACACACCCTGAAAAAAGACAGCATCTTCAACAAATGGTAGTGGTCAAACCGAATGGCTGCATGTAAAAGAATCCAAATAGATCCTTACTTACCACGCTGCTTAAAACTCAACTCCAAATGTATCAAAGACTTCAACATAAAACTGAACCTGACTGAAGAGAAGGTGGAGCCCTGAACTCACTGGCACAGGAAAAGATGACTTTCTGAACACGATACTGATAGCACAGGCACTAAGAGGACCCTATAAAACTGAAAAGTGTCTGTGTGGCAAAGACATGGTCATTCAGACAAAGCAGCAGCCTGCAGCATGGGAAAAGATTTCCAGCAACTACACATTTGACAGATGGCTAATATCCAAAATACACTAAGAACTAAAAAAAAAAAAAAAAAAAAAAAACTAGATTGTAAGAAAACAAATACTTATTCTTGCTCTCTTGCTCCTCTCTTGCTTTGTCTTGCTCTCCATGTGCTTATGGCCGGTCTCTTCTCTACTTCTCTATTCTCTCTCTGCCTTTCTCTGCTTCTATTACCCTCTTAACTCCCCTCCCCATGCCCTCAATAAGCTCTAATCTATACTAAAAAATAGAAAAATAGTTTTAAAATGGGGTACATATTTTATCGTTGAAGACAGGAACTCAAACAGGGTAGGCTGCAGGAGCTGATGCAGAGGCCATCGAGGGTGCTGCTTACTGGCTTGTTCCTCATGACTTGCTCAGCCTGCTTTCTTATAGAACCCAGGACCAGCAGTCCAGAGAAGGTGCTACCCACAATGAACTGGGCACTCTGTGATCAGTAATTAAGAAAATACCCTACAAGGCTGTCTACAGCCCAATCTTATGGAGGCATTTTCTCCACTGGGTCTTCCTTCTCTCAGATGACTTTAGGTTGTGTCAAGGTGATGCAAAAACCAGCACAACCTCCTTAGTCACCAGGGACATGCAAATAAAAAACCACTTTGAGATTCCATCTGACACCTGGCAGAATGGCCAAGGTCAATAAGACAAATGGCAGCTCATGCTGACCAGGGTGTTGAGTAAAGGGGACATTCACCCATTGCTGGTGGGAGTGTGAATGTGTGAAGCCACTGTGGGAAACGGTGTGCTGGTTCCTGAGGAAGGTGGGAATTGATTTACTTCAAGATCTAGCTAGACCACTCATGGGCATGTACCCAAAGGATGCTTCTATCCTGCTACAGAGACGCTTGCTCAGCCATGTTCATTACTGCTCTATTCATAACAACCAGGCATGGGAAACAATGTCCCATCCTGTCCCTCAACAGATGAGTGGATAAAGAAAAGGTGGTACATTTGCACAATGGAATATTACTCAGCCATTAAAAAACAAAATAATAAAACCCACAGGTAAATGGATAGGACTAGAAAAAAAAATCATCCTGAGTGAGGTAGCCCAGGCACAGAAAGACAGATATGGTATATATTCACTTATAAGTGGATATTAGCTGATAAGTCTATGATGACCAAGCTACAATCAGCGGAACTACAGAGGTTAGGTATACAGTAAGGGACTAGAGGGACAGATAGATCTCCCTAGGAATGGGGAAGAAAACAGATATTTATGGATGGATGCAGGGGACTAGAACAGGAGGAGCAAGTAGAGGGTGAGAGGGAAGAGGGGGATGAAGGAAGGAATATGGGAGAGGCAGTAAACTTAAGGGCCATTTGAGGGGGTAGTATGGAAACTTAGTACAGTACACACTTGCTAAAATATGTGCATACATGAAGATGATCTAAGTGAAATCACTAAAACATCTTTAACATCCTATAAAGACAACTCAACTACCCAGAAATCATTACCCTTGAGTCGTTGTATTAGTTGAATTTGATCTGTGGCTATTTTACTTTGTTCTAAGTTTAGCTTGGCTAAACTTGACAGATACAATCAGAGCATACATCGTTGATCTGGCACAGTGGAGTTTGAAAGGTAAGACAGAAGAGCTGCTTTACTGGGTGTTACATGGCATGTGGGTGCAGTAGAACCAACAGAACTCTTCTGACTCCCTTCTCCGAGCTCTCAGGGCAAGGATATCCCACCAATGGTTCCTACACCATTTAAGCCTATGCCATCGATTAGCACTTGGGTTCATCCCGGCTTCTTAGCTGGTATTCCCTTCTGCCTGTGTTTACAGGGATCCAAGGGAAGGGTCTCCTGTATGGGGTGGGGGTGGTGCATGGCTGGGGTCTGGGCCTTTCCCCAACTCCACTGCAATCAGATCATCTGTCTGTCGGCTTATTGAGCTGTCAGGTAAGGAAGAGAAAGAGTCAGTGCTGCAGTTACAAAGCAACATGCGCTTCCTATCCTAGCTGTGCTTAAGAGCCGCTGCAGGGCTTTCAGTATCATAGATTCACAATGAGGACAGATTGAGCTAATGAGGACCAGAATTAATACAGTAACCATAGGGACAGAGGATGGCACATTGTGTAGGCCCATCAGGGAGGGAGTAAGAAGAGGGGGGTGGTTTAGAATAATGTCTCTATCTCCGGGCAGAAAACTGCTTCCTGGAACTCAGGGATGTTTACTGTGAGTTTCTGAGAAAGGCTTTTGCTCTCATGGACAGATGCAGAGCAGAAAAGAACCATTTCTTTGGCTCAGTATTGTCCGGTGAGTTTCACTGAACAGGGGCAGCTGGCTGGGGATGGAGGGGACAATCTCAGCATCTAAGAGTGGAAAGCTCATTGTCTTAGTCAGGGTGTCTATTCCTGCACAAACATCACGACCAAGAAGCAAGTTGGGGAGGAAAGGGTTCATTCAGCTTACACTTTCCACATTGCTCTTGATCACCAAAGGATGTCAGGACTGGAACTCAAGCAGGTCAGGAAGCGGGAGCTGATGCAGAGGCCATGGAGGGATGTTCTTTACTGGCTTGCTTTCCCTGGCTTGCTCAGCTTGCTTTCTTATAGAACCTAAGACTACCAGCCCAGGGATGGCACTACCCACAATGGGCCCTCTCCCCTTGATCACTAGTTGAGAAAAATGCCTTACAGCTGGATCTCATGGAGGCACTTTCCCAACTGAAGCTCCTTTCTCTGTGATAACTCCAGCCTGTGTCAAGTTGACACACAAAACCAGCCAGTACACTCATGGTCCCTGTCACTTCTGCCAGTGGCAGATCTCACATAATCGGGCTCCATCCCAACTGTCCAATATCATGGATACGGCTGAGCCTGTTTGCCCCAGCATGTTTTTGTTCTGTGTGACAATAAATTTCTTTTCTGTTGGAGTCCTTTGAGTCAGGTTTCACATCTACCTCAAGACACAGGGTTCAGTATCATACTGCCTACATTAGCAAGAGACTGTTAGGTTAGGCCAAATGGTGGTAGGCAGGTGGCAGAAACAGAGTTACAGGTGTGTGTGTGTGTGTGTGTGTGTGTGTGTATATGTGTATATGTATATATATATGCATTATGTATGTATGTATGTATCTATCGATAGATAGATATAGATATAGATATAGATATAGATATAGATATAGATATAGATATAGATATATATGTTGCTATATAGGAACATGTTTGGGGTCCTCTCTACAGAAAAACAACAAAACAAACATGCCCACTTCCTACACTGGGGCTGTATGGGTTTGGAGAAATAATCTATGTTGAACCAATGCGGAATGACCAGAAAGAAGCCAGGACACTGGGGCACAAACAATGCACTGTTTGGGCTTTGCAGTCTTAGCCCAATGTTACAAAACTGTTTATAGTATAATATTACTCAACAGCACAAACTACTCTGTTGCCAAGAATCTCCAGAAAAACACCTCCCAGGAGAAAATACTTGCAATCTCACTTTCTTTGGTATGCTGGAGAAAAATAACCTTGATATTTTGGTTAGTAGTTGTGAGATAAATTGATTCATTCCATTTTAATGATATTCATCAAACTACATTATTCCTTAATTTCGAACCTCGGTATGTTTTCACACTAATGATCTAATTTTCATGAGGTTCTATTAATTAATAGGGATGAGATCTTGGAAACTTAACATAATAAATAACCTCGTGTTACAGATTAAAAAAACAATCTGAACAAGGGTATACCTGTAATTTCTGCACTTTGGAGGTAAGGAGGGATGAGTGGAATTCAAGGATAATCAACAATCTAACAGTGAGTTTGGAAGTAACCTGGGCTACTGGAGGCCCTGTGTTAAAGACAATAACAACAACAAAAATATCAGCAAACATCTGGAAAAGTGAGTTTGCACAATCTGGACTCCAAAGTCTAGACTGAGTGAAGCCCTCTGACCTTTGCATCTGAGAAATGGCACTACAGACCACTCGGGTACTGGAGCGGAAGCCTAGACAACTGACTGGGCTTTTCTCTGTTCCTCTGTTGAGCCATCTAGTACATCAGTGAGTGCTCTGGCCTCTACAGCACATGCTGTTCTCTCCCTCTCACAGTGCTGACGCCAGTGCGGGCCACTGTCATTTCAGCCATCAGGTGCCATCAGGGCGCCATGTGAGAAGCAACAGCGGCAGATCCTGTGTGATCTGGCCCTGGTCCAATACTCTCTAATCACTGTCTCCCTTGTTCCGGCTCCTTTTGTTACTCACAGATGCCCAGCCTTTTGTCATTCGGGCTTTGTGCACACTGTTCCTTTTGCTGTTTGCCCTAACACATCTGCTCTTGTCTGAGCTCCAGAAGGAGGTTTTTAGAGAGCCCTTTTCTGATGTTTTATCTCCTCTGTATTTCTTTAATGCCTTCCAACACAGCATTATATAGATATCTTGCTTACATATTTAAAGCATTGAATATCAGTCTTGCGCTATAGAATATATATCCTTCCTAAGGATAGGGGATATTGCTTGTCTCCTTAATCTAATGCTGCCTAGACTATGGGAACTCAATAATTGCTCAATGAATGGATTAGAAGACTGAATAAATGCTCACCTAACATTAAACTTGCAACCTGGCAGTTCTTCTAACAGGCCTGTCCAGTTCAGTACCATGATGCACACGGTCTTCTAGACACTATCATTCAAGGAACCACTCTTAGGTTTTGTTGTTGCTGCTTTGTTTTTACCCAGTGCTCAAAACATGATACCTACCCTGTGCAGGTGCAGCCCATGGTCCCACGCACACTTCGGATGGACGGAGAGAATGTTCAACCCACATGAGTCCCCCATTGTTTCCTCTGGCCTGGGGTCCTGGTCTAGTGCAAAGGAACGTGGGTGGGACTCTTATTCTTACTACACGTTCGTACCGAAGGGTGGTGTTATAGAACTGTAAAGGTTCGTCACAGTAGCTGTTATAGGAACAACCTGGATCTACTTCCGAAGCACAACAAAACAGGCCTGCTTTGTGTTGGCCTAATTACTTGGTTTTCCTGTAGGAAAACACCAATAGTTCAAACTACCCATTGGCCTATTCCTCCAGGCTCATATTCTCTGCTGAATTAACTCCTGATAAAGTAAAGGGCTACACGGCGAGCTTTCGCACGTATGGATAAATGCTTCATTTGGATGGCATTAGGTGCTTACTTTATTTGATGAGTTGTGTTTCAGACTGCACATCCCAACGATGTTTAAGCTCCTGACTATATGTGTATTTTAGTTAAAATTTCTAAGTAAAATTCCTCGCAACTCCTTACTTATTGTAAACCTCATCAGGCAGCACACGAGCAGTCCTCAGCTGGTTTTCATGCAGGGCAGTGAGGGTTCGCTCGTTACGCGGGATGAAGGACGGGAGGGAGCAAAGGGCCATCTCCATCCTCACATGGTTCATCTGATGAAATGATTACGCGCTCAATGCTAAACAGCCAAACCCCAGCAATCCCGAACTGCTAGTCCACTCCTAACATCGTCCTACCCTATTGCTTCCATACTACCACCCTACATATTTTTATAACAACTGGAATGCAAAAGGAAAGAGAAAAGTGGCTTGGGTGAGTTGACATCAGCACCTGTCTGTCTGACAATCTGAAAGCTCCGGTGCCTTCAGGGACACAGGTCAGGCATAACAGGAAGACTTTGCGGCCCTCTGGGAGCAGCTTTAACAACTACTTCTGGTAGTAGCGTGCTTTCTAAAATCCTTTCCTCCTCTGAGAAAGAGGGGACTTGGCAGCCAGCTCTGAAAGGAAGCCCGGGCCCGATGTCAAGCTGGAGAAGGGGCAGTCCTGGAGAGTGGAAGCACAGGCCGTGCAGGGATGCAGGCCCTTCAGCCTCTTCCAAAGAAGTCATTTTTATATAAGTTTTCCTGATTTTTTTGAACTAGGCAACTTTTGTTTTAACAGATACTGTGAGACACGAGTGGAAAGGGTCAGATTTGTCTAGGAGTGCAGGCCATCTGGGCTCTTAGCTTTCTGTAAAGAATCTCTTGGACACACCATTGCATCACAATAGAGATGGCAAGGAGACGTCACACCCCTGGCCTGCCTGCTTGCCTAGCTCAGAAATGTCAAAACTCCTCCAGTAAGGGGGTGTGGGGTGGTTATTCTGTCCATCTTTGAACAGCATAAGTGATTTCACTTATGCTGAAGGCCACATAGGCTTGGGTGCTGCAGTGGGGGAGGGACTTCACCAGGGATCTAGAGTCTGCAGCGGAGGGTAATGGTTCCATTACACTTCAGGGATAGCCAGCTGCCACGTACCTACACATCTCATACCATTCCCTTTACCTGCCCTGGTCACACGGGTTTCTGATGCAGTAGAGGTGGAGTTGTCTGGGGCTGAGAGGATGCTCATTCCTCACTGATACATTCTTACAGTGCTGATCTGCAAACCACAGCCTCAGGCTAAGGGAAGGGCTGGTGACAAGGATGAGGACAGAAGAGTCTCATGCCTTTGTACTCTCAATACACACACACACACACACACACACTCACACACGCACACACACACATACACACACACACACACACACTCACACACGCACACACACACACACACACTCACACACTCACAGACGCACACACACACACTCACACACGCACACACACACACACACACTCACACACGCACACACAGAGGTATACAAGGAGAGCAGGGTTAGAGACACAGAATCAGGGACACTGCACTTCAGAGATTTCAGTGATGTTATGATATCCACAGGTCCATTCTTTATACCCACTAGAGGAGACCCAAGACATTTCTAAGATCAAGATATACTGCTCTCTTTCCCCCTCCCCATTTTATGTATCAAATACCTCGTTTTATGCAGTAAATGTTTTCCTGAAATGTTGTGAATAAATTATAGTTTTATATAGCATATAAAAATCTATCTGAATTCAGAGTAGTATCCTTGGAACGTTGTCAAAGAATGAGGAGAACAACACCTTGGGAACTGTGAGAGGTGCTCTAGAAAATGAGGCAGAGGGCATTTTGTTCCCTGGATGGTTCTTGGACACGTGTCCCATGCCTCCTGTGTGAAACATTTACATTTCACTTATAAGACATTCTTGTTGGATGCTAGATCGCAGCTACAGGACACTGGGGGTGTCACCCCCCTCACTCTGGGATAGGGGGCAACTCAGTATGACATTTACATAAAAGAATCTGAAAAACACCATATGGAAGCAAACTGAACAAAATCTTAGTATCCAATGTGGATGGGAAAATGAAGGTACGTTCAGGTCTAGAGAGAAATCAACTTAAATCTCTACACGTTTATTCTTTAACTATGAAATGTGTCCTGGCCTAGAAATTATGAGATTAATCCTTAAAACACTGTTGTAAGTAAAGTTAGGCAAACACATGCTGACTCCCTTGCCGCTGGGCTCACAGGCACAGACCCATCACTAAACATTCTCGGCTACAAGGCAGACAGGTTTCCAGAGCCCAGTTTGCTTTTGTGAAACACGTGATTGGCAGGTTCTGAGGGTGCGTTATTATTCTAGGTGATCTATTGCATCCAAATGAAGCATAGACAACTATGCCCTCGCTTAAATGAACAAGATAAAGGCCTATATTCAGTCTTGGGACAGCTATATAAATAATTATTAACTATCTGCTTGTTTTAGGATCAGTGATTATAGAAGGAACTATGAAACACTGCCTTTAGACACAGGAAGGCCACTGTCCCAATGACCTGCTCAAATTCTGACTTTGAGTTCGTCTGCCTATCTGGATACAACCTATACACATCTTTAGTTAAGGGGAAAAATAGCTTGTGGCTTTTCTTCTTTCTCATTTATACCTCTATTAGTTGTATAAAGGATAAAGGGTCTCCCCTTGTGTGTAGGCATGCACAGATCCTTTCCCTCCATTCAGTGCCTCCACAGCACAGAGACCAGCGTGGGCTGGAACAATAAAAATGGAAGCGATCCAGACAGCCCTCACCTCCACGGTGCTTACGCCAATGATCAGCACAAGCCCAGACACTTAGATCCGAGGACAGGCAGGGGGACTACAGGAAGGTACCAGGGAAGAAGTGAGACCCCTGCTTTCTCCTGAAAACCCTATATGGTAAGGAATTTCCTCGGCTAATGTGGCTCCTGGCGCGATGAATGGGGAAGAGGAAGCAGCTGTGGACTGAAAGCAGCTTTAAAGGGAGGGTTTCTTGATTTTTTTCCCCTTTCAAATAAATAATACAGCAGGTCCACCGTACTTTATGTAGTCTGACCCTTGCATTTTATGTGAAGAAAATAGGCAGAGATGTGAACAAGGTTTTGCAAACAGGGACTGACCTCACAGGATTGCTTATGGCAGAAAAGGATTCGCTAAACAAGTAACTGTGAGACGGCAGCATGCCTTAGGAGATGTCCACATGAAGCTGCATTACAAAGACTCACTTATAAAGAATATGCATTGCTACTCTGTCCACGGCGCTCATGACAAAACTGAAAAAAAAATATATAAAAATTTTAGCATGTAACATTTTTACTGAAAAACTACTACATATAAATTATCCAAACCAAATTTACTTACATACATGAATGTGCATATAGATACAAATCAAAGATACTGAAAGATAACACTTATTATTAAAGTTGATTTTAAACATATTAAAAGTTTTCCTGAAAATGTCCATATTTTCTACATATAACATAATGACTTCTCATCTCCCAGATCTAGTGCTTCCCTGGGTCAGACTCCTCTGATTGCCTGCTCTATGCTGACCTCACTTTATTAACAGCAACCCTGCAAAGCACATACGTGTGGGATTGTTATCCTCTCACCCCCTAGTCTGCAGACAATGAGCAGGAAGCTCACCAAGATGACATAGCTTTGGGCAGAAAAGCCAAGTTTTGGATGCTAAGTCAACTGTTAACTTCCCCCCAAGAGGTGGAACCTCCCTAAGAGTGAGGAAAGGAAGCCATGGGCACGCAAGGCTTACAGCTTCATGGAACAACCCTTTAATAATCACACTTGCTCCCACTGTAAGGATGCAGAGCATTACTTTTGGTTGTGGTTTGGATATAAAGTGGCTCTAAGGCTTTTGTGCTGAAGGCTTGGTCCTCAGCGTATTAAGAAGTCACTGAGGGGTTAGCAAGGTGGTTCAGTGGGTAAAGGGACTTGCTGCTAAGCCCTACAACAAGGGCTCAATTCCTGGGACCCATATGGTAGGAGGAGAGAACTGATTACCATGCCGTAAGTTGTTCTCTGGTCTCTACACATATACATGGACACAGACACAGACAAATGTGACAAAACTTTTGCTGGACGTGGTAGTACATGCCTTCAGTTCCAACACTCAGGGTTAGAGGTGGCTGGATTTCTGTTGGTTTAAGACCAGCCTGGTCGATAGAGTGAGTTCCAGGGCAGCCAAGACTACATGATGAGATCCTTGGCTTACCTCCGGGGGAACAATTATTTTTAAAAGTTCTCACTGAAGAACGTGGGCTCTAGTCAGATGAATCCACTGATAGATTCATAGTTTGGCATTCTTGGGAGGTGGTAGGAACTAGAGATAGAGCTAGCTGAGGGAACTTGGTCAGTCCTGGCCACACTCAAGTCACTGGCTCTGTGCTTTTCTTCCTCATCACAGGCTCAGAAGCACTTAAGCCACCAGCCAAGGGGAGAACCTATGAAGTCAAAGAAGCCTTTAAGCTGTTTATCTCAGCGAGAAAACAAAATTAACCCCTTCTCCCCCAGCTAGCGTAGGCCCGTGGTATTGTGGGCAGATTGTTGTAATTACATTTAATTACACAATCAAAGGGCTCTAGGAGTGGTTTGTGAAATGACAGTCCTGACTTTGTTCATCAAGTGAGGCTAGGGGCTTAGGGAGCAGGAAAGCTGCTTAAGGTCCCGAAAAGTTGCCAGGACTCCAGCGCACTCCAGGCTGCTGACTGGAGTGTCTACTGAGTAAGCCTTGAAGGCTCTGCTTTCTGAGTGAGTAAGAAGGAAGGCTCAGCAGCTACAGGCCCAGGATTTCATACCCAGCGCATGCGCTCTGTGATTGTAGCAGAGAACACTGGGTGGGAGAGTGTTCTCTGCTACAATCACACACCAGCCTTTCTGTTGGTGGTTCTTAACCTGTGCGTCCAGACCCCGTTAGGGCCTGAATGATCTCACAGGGGTAGCCTATCAGATATCCCGCACATCAGAATATTTATATTACGGTTCATAACACTACCAAATTACAGCTATGAAGCAGCAAGGAGATAATGTTACGATTGGGGGTCAGCACACCACAAGGAACTGCATTAAAAGGCCACAACATTCGGAAGGTTGAGAACTGCAGCTTTCTGTGGACCCAAATCTCATGTGCACCGCTTCACTTGTGGACTACAGGGGACAGCTTTTAGACTGACGAAACAAGCCGGCTTCAAAGGCACAACCTCCATTTCTCTAAGGCTCGCTTCCTGGGTCCTGTGAAGTCCTGGATCTGGCTTACAACTGAGAAACAAGGCTTCTTAGAGTTCCCATCCTCCTCCCCCTACCCTTATGGATCCACTCTTAACACCCAACTGGCTTCTACAAGTGATTCTTTCACTCTTACCACAGGTAAATGCAGCCCTCAAGATTTTTTTTTTTTTTTTTTTGAGATCTTGAATAAGCCAAAAGTCTTTGGGAGAGGTCTCCCACACTGAATTGGCCCAGGCCCCTCAGAGAACACAAGCATTAAGCAGCAGGGAGCTGGGGAGGGAGGGCTCTGCAGTACAGCATTGCCAAGTCGCTCTGGCCTTGTACAGCCTCTTCAGGAGTTATAAACCCCAGGGCAGCATTGTTCTTGATTTTCCAGCTTTTTGTAGCTCTGGCTACAAGAAACGTCGTGCTGAGCTGATGAATGGTGTTTATACAGCCTCTGAACTCAACTCCTGGCTAGTCCGGAGGCTGAAGTCACTCATCTACTCACTGGGCAGGCATTTAACAAGCACTTTGTGCCAAGTGGTAGGTGCTCCGGGTTCAGAAACACGGGATGTGGTCCTTAGACGGTGTGCGCGTGGGGGCTGGGTAGAGGGAGCGGCGGGCGAACGGATGGAGAACAGAAAAGCAACATTTCTCTTATAGTTGAAAGTGACAAACCACGGAAGCACGGGAACCAGTCTGCAGTGGTAAGAGGAGGCGCGGGAACGTGTTTGACTGAGTACTAGGAGCTAGTCCGACAACGCTAGGGGAGAAGCCTGCGTGATGCACATGCGTGTGTGGTAGCAGTGGAAAGTCAGATCAATACTCGAATTCCCATTTTGTATACACTTGAGATAGATTTTTTTAAAATAACAACGATGATCAGGACATCTGGCAGCATGAGCCCAAATACACATCAAAGCTAAACATGGAAACGTCTGACATCAAGGAATGTCAGGCCCCTAAACCGTACAGCCTTGCAAATACTAACGGAGGCCTACACAAAACTTAAGAAAGCTACGTGAAAAAAGATGCAAGTCTCCACACAGACCTCGGATTGTCACAAGTCACCTGTGTCCATGTCCTGTGATTACTGACTGATCAGGAGAGATCTGCACTATGCACGGTGCCCAACTACCACCGGGCTGGGCTTTCTTCCCATGGGTTCCAGGTCACATGCTTAATCTTTCCATGTTTTAAGTTTCCCCCCCCTTCCAGTTGCTAGGGAAACAAACTGAGCTGCGCACACCACCACAGAGCCGTAGACCCAGCCCCGTGTGCTCAGAAGACAGAGAATCAGGGGATACATTAATTTACATCCACAATGAAGATGCTTAGCTGTAAGAGTTTACAGTCTGAGAATGCATTTTATATTAGTCTCGGGATACAACGGTTGACTGATGCCCAGCCGGGAGCTCAGACAAAGGTCAGGTGGTGTCGTGGCAACACTTAGAATAAGAAGTTAGGCCTCAAATTAGGGATAATGATCAAGCAATGTAATGAAGTTACAATTTTAATATAGATTTACTTATTTCATGTGTGTTTGTCTATGTGTATGTCTGTGTGTGTATGGGCAGTGGCGGGGGGTAAATAGAGTCCAGAGGAGGGTGCTGGACACCTTGAAATTGGATTTACAGAAGGTTGTTGGCCATTACGTGGGTGCTGGGAACTGAACCTCTGTGCGGAGTGCCAGTGCTCTTCCTGCTAAGTCTCCTCTTAGTTCTGTAATGATGCTTATTTTAACTAAAAATGCTGGCATGTCAGTTACTGAAAGACTTATTTAGAGAAGAGAAAGCCAAGTGTTACCTGGAGATAAAAGACTATCTTTCACTAAATATTAGCAATTAGTCAGTTACTGCTTTTTATACAATGGTAAAGTGTGAATTCTCACCGCCTATATGAACAGGACGAACACATCTCTGCTCCAAAGCTGTTAAGAGTTCTTTGGTTTTTAGATTTACTTACATGAAGGAGTCTTTTGTCCTAATGTGTGTATGCACACCATGTGCATGCCTGGTGCCTATGGTAGCCAGCAGAGGGGATCAGAGTCCATGAGACTGGAGTCCCATTTGGGTGCCAGAAGTTGAATCTGGGTCCTCTGGAAGAAGAACCGGTGCTCTTAACCACTGAGCCATCTCTACCGCTCCAGTGCTGCTGGACTGTGGTTCCCAAGAATTAATGTTGCCTACGATCCCAGAGCCCTTAGAAACCAATGTTTAAAGATTCAAAAGCTTTCAGATACTGCATTTACACTAGAGATGCTTGACTCAGGTTCCAGTTTGTTCAGCAGACGGCAAACAGGCTCTTACAATGCTTTCAACTGGATTCACCAAGTGGCATAAGTTATTTATTACAATTTAAGATATGAAACAGTATGAGCTTAGTAAAATTCCCAGAGAACTGAACCTTGGAAGTTCTCCTGCAGGAAGAGTTTTGAATGGAAACCACATACGCTGTCTTATGGCTCCTCCATTCAGCTGCCCTACTGGAACAGGGCTGAATACAAGAACCTTGACCATTTTCCGTATGGATACTCTTTAGTTTTTAATTTCCTAGGAGGCAGGATCACCCAAGAAGAGTTTTCACACTATTTTCAGACTTACTGGAGAGGGCAGAACTTCTTACAGTCCATTCAAAGGGACTAGAGAAGTGTGGGAACTAAAGGGGCTGGGGGGAAGAAGGGGGAAGAGGATAGCCCACATCCAGCCAGAGTTCCTCCTATGCTCTGTGCAGGCGGACTCGGGAGGGCTGCCAGATGCTTTCCACTTGGCCCTAGGTGGGCATCTAAGCCACTGACCCCACTCGATGGGGAGGCGGGGTAGACAAGGAGCAGCCCCTGACCAGGGGCCCCGGGGCAACAACACCCCAGGGTTATGGGAGAGAGGTTCCCACACAGGCGAGAGTAAGCACAGCGGGCCTTGATGAGCAGAGACAGTCTATGGTTTTAGAGCTTTATTGTGGAAAGGCAGGGAGAAAGGAGAGAAGGTAAAAGAGAGAGAGAGAGAGAGAGAGAGAGAGAGAGAGAGAGAGAGAGAGAGAGAGAGAGACTGGCCATGGCCAAGAGGAAAGAAGGGGGAAAAGGAGAGAGAAAAGAAAGGCTAGAGTAAGAGGTTAGAGAGAGATGAGTGAAGAGAGAAAGTGAGAGAAGAGAGGAGAGTGAGAGGAGAGGATGAGGAGGGAGGAGAGGTTAGAGATCGAGGTGGGGCCAAGCAGCCCCTCTTATGGTAGGCTGTTATCTTTACTGTTGCTAGGTAACTGGGAGGAGTCTAGCCTGAATGTCAGAAGCTTGGGACATTGTCTACGTGACTACTAGCCATGCTTCTCTTGTGGGGGCTGTGGGGACTGTAACTTTGACAAGAGCCTTGAGTCCAGGAGATATGGGGGAATGCCTACCGTCCCATGTAGGTGAATTATCACCACTGGGTCCCGGGGTTCAGACCTCAGCTTGACTGGAGACCAGCCTGTCTGTGCATAGCCCAATGCCCCACAAGAGAGAGCAAAGCAGAAGGTCTAGGAGGAACCACTTTCACTCTTCAGGAGGTGTCTTAGTCAGGGTTTCTATCCCTGCACAAACATCATGATCAAGAGGCAAGTTGGGGAGGAAAGTTTACACTTCCCACACTGCTGTTCATCACCAAGGAAGTCAGGACTGGAACTCAAGCAGGTCAGGAAGCAGGAGCTAATGAGCTAATGCAGAGGCCATGGAGTGATGTTACTTACTGGATTGCTTCCCCTGGCTTGCTCAGCTTGCTTTCTTACAGAACCTAGGACTACCAGGGATGACACTACCTACAATGGGATACCCCGCCCCACTTGATCACTAATTGAGAAAATGCCTTACAGCTGGATCTCATGGATGCATTTCCTCAAGGGAGGCTCCTTTCTCTGTGATAACTCCAGCTTGTGTCAAGTTGACACACAAAAAGCAGCCGGTACAGGAGGGGAATAAGCCACGTGTGCTACATGCAGCCTGTCACTGTAGAATCTCTCTGAAGCAATGGGGCTGAGTCTTGCTGAGGGATTAGATACAATACACAGTCATTCCTCAAAGTGGCAGCTTGGAACAAGTATTTATTCACAGCAGTTCCTGAGAGCCGAGGATCCTGGGCAGCTTCTCTCGAGTGGCTGAGCCTCTGGGTCTCTCCTGAGGTTGCAGTTAAGCTGTTAGTTATTTTAGAGCTACTGAGAAAAAAATATACTTCAGGCTCATTCATATGGCTCTGGTGGGCTCAGCTCCTGACTGGGTGGGACTTTGCACTAACTGCCCAAGTATCCTTATGATATGATATGGCAGCTCACACCCCAGGGCAAGTGACTCTATGGATAGGTAAGAGGCAGAGAAGACTCTTAAGCAAAGTCATGACCGACCCCCACCTCTCTCTTTCTCTCTCTCTCTCTCTCTATATATATATATATATACACACATATACATATACATATACATACCTAATATAAGAAGTATCACCTTGGCCAGGCAGTGGTGCTGCACGCCTCTAATCCCAGCACTTGGGAGGCAGAGGCAGGCGGATTTCTGAGTTCGAGGCCAGCCTGGTCGACACAGTGAGTTCCAGGACAGCCAGGACTATTTAGAGAAACCCCGTCTTGAAAAAAAAAAAGACGTATCACCTTGCCACTTGATTCATATTCATATTCTATATATATTCATATATTATCCGTTTACTATAAGGGGGTGTGTAAACCCAGCCCACACTCAAGTACAGAGCAGTTAAGCCCCACTTCTTGAGGGGAGACAGAATTTGCAGGCACCTCTAAAGCCACGTTCATGTTTACCACAGAGCCAGGTAATAAAGATCTGAGTTAGGAACGATCTTTTGAATGCTCAGTGTTCCCTGTGTTACGCTTGAACTCTATACACCAGGATGCTTCGGTTTGCGTCTGTGCAGGCTCCAACAGTGGGATGGGGGTGAGCCAACGAGCATCATCATCATTGTGGTGCTCTTGGACTGGGGGAATAGAAAACCACAAGTCCATTGTCTGGAATTCAGTCGGCCCACAGTAGCTGACCCTCCCGAATCCATCCTGAGCACAGTTCATCAGTACTGTTGCCATTACACCGAGTTGCATGCTACGGAGTATAATCTTACTAATTAAAATCGCAAAGAGCATGCCTGCTGGCATTCTGTCAGCATCCTGATAAGCTTCAATTAGTAACTGCATTAGGCCCAGGGCAACCTCTCCTCACCTTCTGCCATCTGCAAGAGTGTTGTCCTTGGTATCAAGTATCCTTGCTCATTCAGGTGAGAGGAGTGGCGGAAAGGAGGGCGAGGAAGGCCAGCTTTCATTCTTACCAAGAGCCGAGTCTGGTCTGGCCCTTTTACAACCGATTTCCTTCTGAATTCCTGCATTTCTGCTTTCCCATTTTGCTTCTACCTACGCCTGCCCACTGTTTCTTCATGATGTAATTTATAGAAGCTTCCATTTGTTCCTCAGGTCTTGTTCTTGGACATTTTTGTCTGCTGTTACATAGGGTGTCTAGTATGTCCACATCTTCACTCACAACAACCTGTATGCCTATGCTGAACAAATCTATACTTCCAGTTTTGGTGTCCAAACTATCCTATAAGACCATATACCCTGCCTTACTTTTCTCAATTCAGAAACTTATGAGTTCTATATCTGTGTAAGAACCTCAAACATGTGCATTCTGTGTTGGTCTCTGTCTCCCTTGCACACGCACTGTCTTCTCTACACTTACGTCTTCATTTGCACACTCTGCATCAGAGAATGATGCCAAGGCTATCAACATCCAGAGACCTGGGAGTCAATCGCTTTCTCAAGGTGCATCACTAACATGCAGCAAGTCTTGCTAAGTCTATCAGTGTATGCCCTATGGGGAATAACAGGGACTAAGAGGAAGCTCTCGCCACTTTGTAGTTTTGGAATGAACAGAGTGGTTGACAATACAGGCTTTGGGTACCATTCTTAGTGTGACTCCATCCCAGCTGAGTGACTGAGCAAGGACTAGAAGTAAGAAAAAAACATTTGCTAAATCCTGACTGACTCAAGACTGAGGTTGCCTGATCCTCAGGCACGTATGGAACTTACAGGAACTTCTGCTAACCTACATTGTTTGGCTGTAACCACAAGGCTTTCTGAATACTGTGGTGATACAACTGTGCTCTATTCTAATGAAAGGTTAATTCATATCCTGTCATGTTTGCTAAAAGCCATCACAGCTACATCTACGGGATGTATAAACTTGTGGTTTTTATCTTATAACCCCCCTGTTTACTCAGTTCAGGGCTGCTTTTTCCGATTTATGGTCACAAAAGTTTGTGCCCCTCGCTAGGACTCTGTGGCTCAATAAAAAACTTCTAATTCATAAGTATTTCATTCTGGTCTCATTCTCCTAGGTGAGAATAGCCTTCAACAGACTCACCTCTTAAAATCATTACAAAGGCAACAGGGGTCAGGGGGTGGGGAGCATAGCAAATCACAGCACTAGGACATAAGATGTCCAGAATGGCTGAGCAAGGACCTCCAATGACACATTCCGCAGTAAAGGAACTAGAATGCTCAAAAAAAGGGTTAAAGATCAGATTTTTCAGAAATAGAATTTAGAAATATTCAAGATTTTCAGCAATCAAAGGGGTTTATTCAAGGAGAGAAGAAAGGCAAACTCTTGGTCCGAGAATGAAATTTGCAGTTCTTTAGTTTACCAGCATCCCTTGCTCTTCAGGCAGCTAGCTAGCTCTGCAGCAGGCTTGAAGGCAAGCAGCTTTAAATCTTGGTGGTTATCAGAAATGATGTCCTGCCAGAAAGGCAGAACAGTTTTGAAATCCCCCAAAGAACTCAACCCCTCTGGAAAACTGTATCTGCCTAATCTGTTTGGAGCGCCTGGAAAAGACCCACTTTATTTTAATTTCATTTAACTCAGAGCTGTCTCAGGAGAAAACTGCTCTCCTCGGGGCACTGGCTGGAAATAATAGTAGCAGTTACTAACAGTTCAGCTGGATGGTAAGAGAGAAAACAAATCAAGGAAGAGGATTCGAAGAAGAACAGTGTCCGTACATGGCCCCTTAGTTTCCTTTTTTGTTGCTGTGATAAAACACTCTGACAGAAGTGACTCACAGTTAACGAAACCAAATTTCCAAAAGAAGGGATCACAAGCGTCTGAGAGGATGTAGAAGACTCAGCAAATGTGAAGATGGGTGTGCTGAGATGACTCAGGAAGGAGAAAGAAGGAATCAGTACCTCTCCGAAGCTCCACGATCTCCAAGTAGAGTAAACTCAAAGCTAAGACATCTCATAAACAAATGTTAAAGACCAAAAGCTGAAAGAGAAGCAATTCAGCACATGTATAAGGAATCCTCAGAAAGGTAGCAGTCAATGTCAGTTTGTCACCAGAAACCATGCAGGGGACAGGTGGTGGGGCAGCAGAGCCAACATGTTAAAGCAGGACTGCTGGCCATCGGCATCATTTTTACAATCACTTTGGAAAACAATCTAGGATTTCCTCAAAAAGCTTTAGTTAACATAAGACTAAGCAGTTGCAGCCTTATATTTATAACCAAGAGAAATAAAAATATTTATTCACAAGTCAGGCGGTGGTGATACACGCCTTTAACTCCAGCACTCAGGCAGAGGCAGAGGCAGAGGCAGAGGCAGAGGCAGAGGCAGAGGCAGAGGCAGAGGCAGAGGCAGAGGCAGAGGCAGAGGCAGAGGCAGAGGCAGAGGCAGAGGCAGAGGCAGGGGAATCTCTGCATTTGAGGTTAGCCTGGTCTACAGAGTAAGTTACAAGATATCCAGGGATATATAGAGAAACTTTTTCTTGAAAAACCAATTACTCAGAAAATTGGACATAATGCTACCAGAGGATCCCACAATACCTCTCCTGGGAATATATCCAGAAGATGTTCCAACCGATAAGAAGGACACATGCTCTACTATGTTCATAGTAGCCTTATTTATAATAGCCAGAAGCTGGAAAGAACCCAGATGCCCCTCAACAGAGGAATGGATACAGAAAATATGGTACATTTACACAATGGAGTACTACTCAGCTATTAAAAAGAATGAATTTATGAAATTCCTAGGCAAATGGATGGACCTGGAGGGCATCATCCTGAGTGAGGTAACCCAATCACAAAAGAACTCACACAATATGTACTCACTGATAAGTGGATATTAGCCCAGAAACTTAGAATACCCAAGATATAAGATACAATTTGCTAAACGCATGAAACTCAAGAAGAACGAAGACCAAGTGTGGACACTTTGCCCCTTAGAATTGGGAACAAAACACCCATGGAAGGAGTTACAGAGGCAAAGTTTGGAGCTGAGACGAAAGGATGGACCATCTAGAGACTGCCATATCCGGGATCCATTCCATAATCAGTTTTCAAACGCTGACACCATTGCATACACTAGCAAGATTTTGCTGAAAGGACCCAGATATGACTGTCTCTTGTGAGATTATGCCGGGGCCTGGCAAACACAGAAGTGGAAGCTCACAGTCAGCTATTGGATGGATCACAGGGCCCCCAATGGAGGAACTAGAGAAAGTACCCAAGGAGCAGAAGGGATCTGCAGTCCTATAGGTGGAACAACAATATGAACTAACCAGTACCCCCCCGGAGCTCGTGTCTCTATCTGCATATGAACCAGAAGATGGCCTAGTCGGCCATCAGTGGAAAGAGAGGCCCATTAGTCCTGCAAATTTTATATGCCTCAGTACAGGGGAATGCCAGGGCCAAGAAGTGGGAGTGGGTGGGTGGGGGAGTGGGTGGGAGAGAGTGTGGGGGACTTTTGGGATAGCATTGGAAATGTAAATGAAATAAATACCCAATTAAAAAATGCACACTTAATATGTGTATAATTTTTAAGTTACTAATATATTAACATAGAAATATTTTTCTATTAAGAAAAGTATCATTGCTTTTGATAAATTGAAATTATAATATACACACCATCAAAAGTGTCTATAATTAAAACACCAAGAAAACAGATTTGTTTCATTAAACTTTAATTTAATATTTTTATAAATCTTTTTTGAATTAAAATTCAAAATAAAAATACTAAATTAAAATACAAAAAAAAAAAAAAACCCAAAGGAGGTGGGGGATATGTCCTTGTAAAACCCATGTAATACTGTATAAAAAGCTCAAAAGCTTCAAATAGAAACAATTCAAATGTCTATTGGCTGATAAAGCAGATAACTAAACTTGGCATTCCCCATACAATGGGACATAGCTGGCTGTTCCAAGAACTAGAGCACACATAGCCCAGCAATCTGGAAGACATCACATCAAATGAAAGGGATGAGTCACAGCAGATCACATACTGTTTGTTTACACTCACACTAAAATAGTGGCCAGTGTAGGCAATCAGAAAAGGGGAACAGAGTAGTTATCATTGCTTGGATCTTGGAGTACAAAGCCAAGAAAAGAAGGAGTGACTGCTAGAGAGCGGTCTCTTAGAGGGGTGATGAAGACATTCTGTAATTAAATAGTGATGACAATTGCTCAACTTTGGAAATATATCATGAGCCACTGACTGTATACTCTAAAGCCATAAATGCTATGCTTTGAGAACTATATACTTTTAAAAACATATTTATACCTGTCCCCCTAGTGACTTACCTACAAACTAACTATCTATTATCGATCTATCCACCTACATACTTACCTATCTTCTATCTACCTCTCGATCTATCTGTTCATCGGTCACTCTGCCTACTTATTCATTTATCTATTGGTCTATCTATCTACTCTCTGATTTGTAGTCTTTCCCATCTCTTCTTTGTGGAGTTAAATGACATAAAGCATAGTGAAGTTCCTGGAGCTCTAGTGTTGTGCTCTGGGAAAGGGAGACTAAATTGTAAACCCTAGAATATGGTTCTGTTTCTAAAGGTGGCTGCTGTTCTGAGACTCCTGGGTGAAGCCAACCTCACTACAGTCCACCCAGGAGGACTTGGTGGTAATGGAAGGAAAGAAGGAAGGAAAGAAGGATACATGAGTCTAAAAGTCACTGGATGGGGTAGCAGTGAGATTACCATCAATGTAAACATGAGGACACATTTCAAGTGACTGGAAGGATGGGAGCCATTCCTATTAAACTTCCCCAAAGACGTTCTAACAATCCTGTGCGACGATCCCAGGAGGATTCTAAACTTCATTAGCAGTTAATAAAATTGTACTAGAGTGTATATAAGAAAGCAATGCGTATTTTCACTTTTATTTGTATTGTTTTTGGTCATTGGACATAGATTTTAAGTGGACAATGTCTGTACCAGTTTCATTAAAATAATTATTTTGTCAACCCCACCAAAGATCCATGAAACCCAATTTGTACATGCAATCACCCAAGGATGTGCAGTTCTGATTTCTCTAATAACTCCTGAAACTTTAAATTATCCTCGTGAAGCACAAGTCAGACATCTACATGTTCCGTTAGAAAAGGCAATGCTTTGGGAGAGACAATCTTGTCAGTGAGAAGTTATCATCATAGCAATGAGTCTGGGAGCTCTTTTTAAAAAAACAAACAAACAAACAAACAAACAACATCATTCTTTCTTTGCATAGCTCATGTGACTAGTCACCCTAATGCCACTAGCCCTCTTACACAGAGGCTGCCTCTCTCTACCCCCAATCTGGTCTCTGCATGTACAGTAAGCATGGTCACATCTATCCAACTTTAGCTGAATAGAGAAGAATGGAGAAGACTGCTGAACCACAACTCGAGCATCCACAATGGAAATCAGGGTGGCAAATGATCAATGTGAAATGAAGCAAAAGGGCCCCATACAAGAAGCCCTTTCTATGAAGTCTCACATAGCAGAGTCAGGAAAGGAACAACACTTTGGGAGGATTTTTACCTTCTGATTGTTCCCTTCACAAGAACATCAAGTATTCATTTCTGAACACTGTTAAAGGGGCAGTGATAAAAATCGGCTTTCAGGTAAAAAACCAACATGTTTTCTTGCACAGCTTCTAAACATGCACACATACACACATATATACACACATACACACATACACACATACCACATGCACATATACATACATATGTACACATACACACATACTACATGCACATACACATGCACACACACACACCACAGGCACATACACACCACAGGCGCACACACACACATACACACACACACACACACACACACACACACACATGCACATGCACTTGTGTACATTTTGTTTTTGTTTTCAACTGTAGTGCTAAGTGAACAACTTCAGTGTTGGGATTTAGATGAGCAGAGATTTAATGCTTCTTGGCCTGCATTTCTTCAGCTGTGACTGATGGATTTGGCTAGTACTCTATTTTTATTTGAAAAATCTAGGCAGCATAAACAAATTCCTTTTGATGACTACAACTCATTTTCATCAAATTCCTCTAATTTTATCTTTGGTTAAAATGGCCCAGGTGTACAGAGCTCACCGTAGAACCAAACCCGCCATGAAAGCAGATTTTTGCATTCTGTTCGACATGGCCATTTTCAGACGAGGGCCATGGTACAAGCGGAAAGTGCTCTAATTACAGAACTCTGGAAGCACCACCCGGAAACAGCTGCAGGCATCACAACAAACGGCTGCTCTGCACTCCTGCCATTCTGGATGTCTCAGGATGGTGTTTCTAAAGACATATTCACCAGCTACTGGGGCAAATAATAGTGTGCTTGGGACATGAAACACAGGAAGTCAGGGGCAGCCTGACTCAAACTTAGAGGGAAATGAAGATCTAAAACTAGAATTGGCTTCCTTGCTGTTGCTTTCTAAGGACTGACTCATAAATCGGTTAAAAAAGAAGTGTGCCATTTCTGAAAGGTAATTTCATTATTTAAATAGTGAATCCACCTGACTGTAAGCAAAGAGCTTATCTACACACGGTTATTTACGAGAGGAAACCATGGAAAGAGTGGGCGTGTGGCCCCGGGGAAAGAAGTTCTGCCTTCTTCCACAGTTCAGCTGACTGTCTGGAGAGCAGAGCCGTGGGCAAGAGCTGTGCCCTAGTCTGTATTGCATTTCATCTTTGTAGTTGTGGCCAACACAGTGACTGTACAATATCAAGGCGGGGACACTCATGTTTTATATCACCTACTGTTACAATCATAGTAGTCCACCAGGCCCTGCTTTTGTTGGGGAAAAGTAGGAATTTAAACCATCAGCAGCAGCCTTCTTTTTATTATGAGAGGGTAGCAACACCAGTCCAGACCCAGAAGAGGATCATGGCATGGAAACTGTAGGAGGGGAGGAAGCATAGGCCAGAGCCAGGCTGGCAGCAGAGTCATAGCTGTGGCATAACAAATGAAAATAACCAAGTCTATTGCACAACAACTTACTGCAAAACTAACAGCTTCACACAGCCCAGATTTACTCTCCCGAGCACTGGGAATCTGGGCCCAGCTGTGCCAGGGCCTCTGCTTAGCCTTCCAAAGAGACAGAAATGGCAGCAGAGCCTCTTCCAAGTTCGCTCAGGGTGTTGGCAGAAATGGGCTTCTTGATGTCTTTGGCTGTCCCTGTGACTAGCAGCTACTGTCTTCCATTCCTAAGCAACTGGCCATCTGATGACACCGCAGCTTCAAAGCCATCTAGAGCAGGAGTCTCACAAAATGTAAAGTGATCATGGGGTTCCTGCCCCATCCTGTTCTTCAGACAGCATAATTCACTACTTTAATGGCAAGCATGTAGATTTTTCTTTTGTAGTTACTTCAGACCATTATTATTCATTAAATGGGTGTTTCTTGGGGTCAGAAAAATAGCTGGATAATGGACTGGATAATGGAGCTAAAGGCACCAAACCCCTAAACCTGATGACCTGAGCTCAATCCTTGGGGACCCCAAGGTCCAAGGAGAGAATCGACTCCAGCAACTTGTTCTGACTTCCAGACATGCACTGTAATGCATATGCCCATAGTAAATAAAAGTATATAGAGGATATTTCTCTGACTGTAGGTCATGAATATACAAACTCATTTATGGAAGCCCACAAGTGAGCAGGCAAGGTGGTGCCTGACTTCAATCCTAGCACTTGGGAATCAGAAGCAGCTCTGAGAATTCAAGGCCAGCCTGATCTACAAAGTGAGCCTAGGACAGCTATGCAAAGAGACCCTGTCTCAAAGGAAAAGGAACAGAAGTGCTCAATGGGGGAACAAGTGCAGTGGGACCCTGGGTAGCAGCCTGGAGACTGTGTGGTGTGAAATGCCTCTATACATTTCTTCTGTCTTTTCCTATTAAGAATACTGAGGTCTGACATAAACCTCGAGTTTCAAAACCGCATGAACCCGGCACAGTTCACCAGCCGTGATGACGGTGACCCAGCCACAGAATCGTGCAGTACTGGTGGCCACTGTCTCCTTGTTTTCCTTATAGTTTAATCAATGCGGCCAATTGGATGTAACAGCGTTGATGTATGAAGCTGTAGCCGACTCATGTTCAGTTCTTTTCTCGCATTCTTTTTCTGTTTGTTTGCTTTTCATCTGCAGTGGAGGCCTTAGCAGCAGACAGCAACTGCCCTAGGCCTGGCAAGCTGTTATGCCATTTCTTTTTCTACAGTCGGGTTAGCACTTTCATATCAAGGACAAATAGGCCATGGAAGAGGATGTCAGCAAATGGCCTTTACTACTGAAATCTTCAGTCTCACATCAAAGCTCAGGGTTAGTAGACCTGAACACAATTGGCACAAGGGCCCTTCCTTCTGAGGGTAGAACAACCTAGAGCTAGTACCAAGCTCTTTCAGCTAGGTCCTGAAGACTTGGAGATCTTTGGAGAACAGGAAATTAGGTGAGGAAGTAAATAGTGTTAACTTTGCATGAACAGGTAGGTTGATGAGCTCAGAGTCTCTGTTCCAAAATGAAATTTGTTTTTTTGTTTTATTTTTGCATTCTGTGGCATTCTATTTTTTTTTTTCAATTCACCCTGGCAATAGCGTTAAGATGTTCTTTGCTGTTTAGTTTTGCTGTTGTTTGTTGCTTTTTACAGAGCATCACTACACCGGCAATGCTGCCTTTAAGAATCAGATCCCTGCTTCAGCCTCCGCAACACTGGGATTACAAGTGTGTTCATTTGAATGAGATGTGCCCCAGAGTCCCAGGCATTTAGACTTGGTCCCTGTCTTAATGTTCTATAGTTGTCAAGAGACATCATGACCACTTTAGCTCCTATAAAGGGAAGCACTTAATTGGGTCTTCCTTACAAGTTTCAAGGGTTTATTTAGTCCATTATCGTCATGGTGGGGAGCATGGTGGCACAGAGACAGATATGGTGCTGAAGAAGTAGCTGACAGTTTCACATCTTGGTCCACAGACAATAGGACAAGAGTGACACTGGGCCTGGCTTGAGCTTTTGAAACCTCAAAGCCCACTCCCAGTGACACATGCCCTCCATCAAGGTCATACCTATTTCAACAAGGCCACGCCTCCTAATCCTTCTCAAGCACTGCCACTCCCTGATGACTCAGCATTCAAATGTATGAGCCTATGGGAGCCATTGTCATTCAAAACAACAATGACTGTGCTATTTGTGGAGGCTCGGGAGGCATGGCCTTGTTGCAGGAGGTATGTCACTGAAGGAGCCTTTGAGACGCTAAAGGCTCATGCCATTTTCAGTTTGCTCTCCCTGCCCCCTGCTTGGTGTTCAAGATGGGAGCTCTCAGCTTCCAGCTCTAGGCCCCATGCCTCTGCTCTGCCATCATGGACTCCAAACTCCTGGTATCACAATCTCAAATACATTTCTTCTTTGATAAGTTGTCTTGGTAACTGGTGTTTTATCACAGCAATAGGAAACCAACTAATACAACAAGCACATGCCAGAAGAGCCTGTTTGAAATAGACTTTAATCATGTGGGAAAGAATTTCACTCTTATGATGAATGAGAATATACTTTGATCTCTCTTTTCCTTTCCAAGAAGTGACACACCAAAATGAAGACCGTGAATCGTCTCTAACTTTAAAATGAGACATTTTACAAGTTTGTTCCCAGCAACAAGTACCAGTGAAGGCGAAGTGTTTCAGACAGGCTCATTCATAATCGTTAAGACAACTATACACAAGAGAAAAAACCAGAATGCAGTGTGGTTAGTTCTGGCAATATTTCAAATATCTTCTTCCCAGAGCATAGAAGACCAAACAATCTCTCCTGAGATGAAGCCCAACCCATGGTCAAGTGGTCTTTTAATGTCTCCTGGTTACTCTTAGAAAAATTTCCAACCATGGACATGGTTATATGAGACCCAGTGTAAAACAGGAAGGAAGAAAGGCACTCTCTGAAGGCTGACTTGCCTGGATCTTTGTCCGGCCAGTGGTCTCTTCCTGGTGTTTATACCATCTTCCCACCACAGTGTTTGTATTCTATGTGGCCCTCTAGTATAGGTATCATAAAATAAAATTCTTCTGCCAGAAGCAGTTCCTCTCCTGCCTCATGGTCTCTGTCTAGAACTGCCTTTTAGATACTACGTTCGTTCTAGGTGCCCCGAGAGCACCTGAAACCCAGTTGAGCCCCTCCCCCATCTCTTTCCCTCACGCCACCTTTTCCTTCCTCAGCATCCTGTATCTTGGTTAGAGCATCATCATTCACCACTGACCTAATTTAGAAATATCAGAGACAACTTATCACAATATAGTAGAATTATTTGTTTGAATAGCTGCTTTGTCCCCAAGACTATAAATTTCTTGGGGAAATACGATGGGCCTCTCTTACAATATAATACCACCCAATACCAAATAAAATATTTAAAACAGAGACCACAGTTTAACACGGTCAACTAGCTGGGGGACCAGCATTCCTTTTTTTAATCAATCACCCAGAGTTCTCCAGTCAAAGCAATGACAGTGTTGGTGAGGCATCTGTAGCCCGTTTCCCGATTTGCACAAACTCCTGATTAAGAAAACAAAACAAAACAAACAAACAAAAACGGGACAATGACTTGCAATGTATTTCATGAGGCCAAATGCCATACTGATATAACAGTTTCTCTTGGTGACCTGCCACCAATTAAGGCGACAGTAGGACAACAGGACTGTTTCAGACCACAAGGCTTCTTCCGTAGGGTGTCCCCTAAGCTGGGAATTGTGGGTATTCTTTACTCTTTAAGGCAGGGACCATTTCCACAAGACACAAAATCAAAAGGCAAGGCGTAGGCTGGGTGATGTTCATCTCCTCTCATCCTAAAAATGTTTTTTTTGTTTTTTTCCCCCAAGTTCTATGCAGAACCCTATTTGGCATGGCGGCTGCCTGCACACACCGAGCTGCTGTTATTAGCCAGTCCAGTCCAAACAACAGCTTATAGGCTGTTGAGGTGCCTGTAAACTGACTTCCACTGCAAAGTAAAACAGCCGGAGAAACAAAACACCCAGTTGTGCCAAAAGCCTCAGCAGGAGCTAAAGTGTCTGCTCTGCTAGGAAACAGAAGGCCTCGCTGCAGCTCCACTGGGCCAGAAGAGAGCCTTTGTCTGGAGACAGGTCCCAGGTGGCTGGTGCTTGAGCTAACTCAGGGGATTTGATTCGTGAGCCAGCTGGAGCAGGCAAGTTAGGACCAGCTTGGAGATTCGGCACGCATCTTCTGGTCAACTCAGGCAGCACAGGAGTGAAGGGAACCCAACTGCTGGGAAATCGTCTTTGGGATTTCAGATCACATCAGACAGATGGTTTTGGTTACAACTGGACTGCATCTAGTCCCTGGCAGGGAGGGTTGAGGGCGGCCTGGTACACCGCAGTAGCACACTCACGTGTCTGACCGTGAACCTTCTTGAGGTGCCTATAAACCACTGCTCGGCTCTCTAGCTGGCTGGAGGACAGGGTAGTGAAGGAATGATCACCAGCACTATCCTGCAGAGAAGACACTGGCGGACAGTAGGGATGAACTGCGAAAACCTGGGGAGCAGCATGTATGACTCACTAAACGCAGACAATGTACAACGAGCATGGGTTGCTTTTAATGCATGTCTCCAGGAAGATGCCTAAGAATTTACTTAAAGATGCTCTCACGCTCTCCTCACCACCCCCACTCCTGCTAACTGCATCCGTCGTATACGCACACCCAGAAGGCTGGCGGGTTCCTAATTTACACCTGTGACCTTTTGAGCCTAACTGTTCTCTTCCCTGCCAGCTCCTGTATACAGACGTGATTATCCGTTCACCAAGGAAAGATGGGCAGACTGATGTCCTCCATGGGTAATGGAACGATTCCAGCTGCATAGAAGGCAGCACGTACAAGCATCACCTTCCAGACGTGATCTACAGACATCATGACCAGAGAGTGAAGGCGAGATCAGGGAGGAGGGAGAGGCAGTGCTTACATTCGCTTCTATTATTATGAAAAGTCTCGACTTCGCAGAGGAAAATGGCATCTGGCTTTATGAGCTGGCAGTATCGATAGGCTCCCTGAATTAGAGAATCCAGACATTAAAAACAAAGGCCGTGAATATTTTCCATTTGGGAGTTGGTGTTAGAAGCAATTACTCCCGGAAAATGACACACTGAATTGAACATTTTCTGTAATATACTTTTAGGAAATCATGACTCACAGAGCGTTGCTTCCTGTGCTTAACGAAGAGGCCAGAGTGAGGCAATATGTTTGCCTTGAGAGAATAAAGGGTTTCCGTGTAGGACATACATCTTGTACATGGCATTAGGCTTTGCTTTTATTACCGTCTGGTAATATTTTTAAAAGGGCCCCTTGGAAGGAATAGAAAAGGACAGTCTATAGAGAGGGCCTCATTTCCGACTCAAGACGAATTTGTGGCGACTGGGTACAGGGCTGTGCTGTAGCAAGAAAAGCCAATAGGGTCCCGGCAACCAACAGGGTCATCTGAGTCTCAGAGGATGCTGAAGCAAGGATGCCATTCACTACCGGGGGGAGTGAGGGATGGGCAGAGGCGGGGAAGATCACATAGCCAGGAAGACGGAGTCTAAGTCTAGCCACCTGGCATCCTATTGAAAAACAAGTCCTGCACATTTCGCTGGCACGGGCTAACATGTAGTCACGGGCTAACATGTAGTCAGGTACTTGGAGGTAACTGCATCTTAGTTTTAAACTTTGCATACGTAACCTTACACAGTAGCTGTTGAGCCATTCCAAAAAGAGGAAAAATACCGAAAACTTCTGTGGAGAAGACACCATGGGCAAACTTATAGCTCACTGGTCTTAGAACTCACAACCCCAAGCTCATTAGCATTTGTGGAACCAGGAGAAAAATTACCCTGGCAGCTGCCTGGAGAAAAGCTATTAGCACCGACTAACCCAAGTGTCACTTGATCATCCAAGATTCAATTGCCAATGCACTTGTTTTACATTTATTACATAACTTTTACAATATTGTATATCTGTGCGTGTGTTCTACAGCATGTATGTGTGAGTCTGAGGACAACTTCATTCTCTCCCTCCGCCATGTACCTCTTGGGAATCAAACTTGGCAAGCCTGGATCCATCAGGCCTGGCAGTAAGTAAGCACTTTCAGCCGCTGAACCATCTTGCTGGCCCAGATGCATACTTTCTGAGACCACAGTCTCCTATACAACTGGCACTGGCTACTTCTTTACTATGTGGCCTCACCTGTATTATCCCACCGTTGAGTGGCATCCTAGGGTTCAGTCCACAGAACCTTTGTCAATCACATTTTCTAAGGGGCTTGTGGGATCCAGTCTACTGAGTTTAAATATCATGTATACATAGATTTCCAAACTTTTCATTTTCTGCTGAGCTCCAGACTCCTATAACACAGGACTGACTTACACTACCTGCATCCCAGACATAACACGCAGACGACTAAGCTCTCTCTGCAGCACTCCTGCTCTGAGATATAGTAACCCCACCTAGACAGCTGCTTTGGTGGGAACCCTGCTGTCAACGGCCTCCTTAATACATGGGGCTCAGAAAGTGAATATTCACTATTCACGTGTACAAGGCTGTATCCCTATCCCTTACCCTGCATGAAATGAATTCAAAAGGCACCACAGACTTTACCTAAGACCCAGCACTCTGAAACTGTTAGACGAGAACATGGGGAAAGTTGGGCTGGAGAGATGGCTCAGTGGTTAAGAGCACTGACTGCTCTCCAAGTGGTCCTGAGTTCAATTCCCAGCAACTACATGGTGGCTCACAACCATTTGTAATGGGATCCGATGCCCTCTTCTGGAGTGTTTTAAGAAGCAATAGTATACTCGCATACATAAAAATAAGTAAAAAACAAACAAGCAAACCATGGGAAAATCAACTCAAGATACAGGCGTGGATATTGGGAGAATGACCCAGGTAGCTTCAATAATTAGGAAAACATCAATACAAATAAGTCATACACGAAAAAAAAAAAAAAAAAGAATCACTCCACCAAAAACGTAATTTTAAGAGGCCAAGCCTAAGAGGACAGCTCTAGTGGCACACGCCTTTGATCTCACAGTCAGGAGGCAGAGGCATCTCGGAGTCCCAGGCCAGTCAGAGCTACATAGTGAGAACCTGTCTCCAAACCAAACGAAACCAAACCACATAAAAACTGTCCCCTCCCAATTCTTTGGCTTTCCCCCTTATTATCTTTGGACACTCTGATATTTGACCTTGCTTACAAGTGTGTGCTTTGTTTGTCATTTTAGTAACATAAAACTGCACTTTCTTCTCCACGTCCGGAATGCTGCCGGATTGTGTCTCTAGCTCCGCCCTGCCCGCCTTTGCGGAACCAGGTTCTTGTGCTTTGTGTGTGTCCTTTAGGCTCATGCTTGGCTTCTGTCTTTCAACGCTGCTTCTCTTTAAGACCTATCTTGAATTACGTCGTCGACTTCGAATTCGTCACTGGGAATAAGTAGCTGCAGGTCTGAGCTCCAGTTTCTGAATCTTGACTTCTCATTCACTACAGAAAGCGCATGTGCATTCCAGTGTCTCTCCAGCATCATAAAATGGTGGAGTCCAAACAGAACTTGCAAAAAGCCATTCCTTTCTGCAACCTGTTTATTCAACCATCTGCTCAGATAGCAAGCACTTGCTGGATCTGCGGAATGTGCCAGAACCTTGGATGGGAAGGGGCGTGACAGTTCCTATTTTGGAATATTTTAGTCTCGGCAGGAAAAATACCTGTCAGCCAGTCCATAAATACAAATAGGCAAGCTATGGAAGCCACTGCACACCGTCACTGGATTCTGGGAATGGTACTTCTAGGGAGCCAAAGGTATGTCCTCCTGTTTGTTTTTGAAGTTGAACACAACAAAACTGATTCAAGATACATCTGCTTCTGCGGAGAGGCTGGTATTGTAAACGGGGCTTATAAAGGTCACTAAGTGATCTCAGCTGAACTCAGGGAATTATAGGCTGGTATTTCATTTGTAATCAGAGTGGGAACCTTACGGTAGATGCTTCTAAGCAAATGATTAGGCCCACCCAGGCAGCGGTCTCCTCAGAAGCAGAAGCAGAGACCATGGACACAGCAAAGGGAAGACACTGGAGAGCAAAGTCCAACACACGTGAAGCGGGGAGCAAGGGCTGGTTTCAGGGGTCCTTCTCCTCATGCTTCAGTTACTCAGATTCACAAACACGTTACAAGGCCAAGGCAGATTAGCACAGTGAGCCGTGGTTCACCAAGTACAATCACAAGCTGGCTTTCAGCCTTTGGAGATTACACACTCTAGAACCAGGCCAACTGTTGTGGAAACCGGTTTGCCTATTTTCATGTATCATGGCCTTGAGAGGGTCACCAAACTTTTCCATGCCCCAGTCTCCTCAACTACAAAGGTGGACTTGCTGATCCTTCTCCACAGGGTGGCTGTAAGGACTCAGGGAAGAGCAGTCACGTGGAACGTGGCATGTGCTTAGAAACAAACCATCGTTAGCGTTCCCACACGCTGAACCTACATTGGTGAGGCCTTTCCTGAGAGACATGGTGGCTTTCACAAGCAGCCTTTGCAACTTATAAAAGCAGAACTTTGTGGACTGACAAGGTGACTCAGAGGGCAAAGGCACGGCAACAACCCGTTGACCTGAGTTAATCCCGGGAACCCACCCACGTGGTGCAGGAGAGCACCAGCTCCCAGCCGTGGTCCTCTGACTCTGGCACGTACACCATGGCATCTGTTCCTCCATGTGCAACTAATACAAAACCAGAATCCATTAATTCACTACTTGAGCTCTTTATTAAGAAGCTATTCTTTCTTCCTAGCTCAATGTAAATCTAGACAATTGTAAGGTGACTTTCCGGTCAGATACTGGGCTGTGCTAGTATCATATTACTGTCCTTCCTAACAGTTATACACAACACCTGCCTTGTAGTGTGATCGCTTAATGGCCAATACTAATTCTTGTTTCACAAAAATTGACATTAAGCGAATGACTTTGAGCAGACTTTCTCAGACTGTTAATGTCTCTATTTATTTCAATTTCCTGAGAAGTCAGGCCGGTTTTTCAAGCCTCCCCAGACATCTCTTGAAAGAAGCTTGTCAAAAGAAATCTCCTTCAGAAAGTTTCCTTTGAATTCAATGACCCTGATGAAGGTGACAACAGTCACCTTTATGATTTGCTACAAAAGGGGGGGGAAAAAAAGGAGCCAAGAGGAAGAGAGACACGACGGAGAGAATGCGAACAGCCAGGCGAGAGGAAAGCACTTCCAGGTTTTTGTTCTTGTTCTATTATCTTGAATATACTTTTTTGGTATTTGGCAAATAAATACACACTCTAGTCGAGGTGATAATAAAAATATTATCAACTAGCAAGGCACAGATGCTGAATAATTAGAACAGATGTTATCTATAAACAACTGGAATAGCGAGTCTCAGGTGAAAATCGGTCCAGCGTGCTCAACCACGGGGTCTGGCTGTTTGAAGCACTTTCCCTTCTGCTGTTTGCAAGGTAGAAACTGTAATGTGGAAATGTTTTTATGACAGAGACATTTTCCCAATAACGGTTACTTGTTTTGAATGGAAGAGCTACAAAGGAATTTGTATAACAGGGCCGTTCAGCTACAAATTACCTGCCTTCTAGTTTGCAAATACATTCTGTAATATACTTTGAAAACCTGATTTCTGCTTGGCACGGTTCTTGGCTGCTCTAAGTGCTGGTAGGCTCTTTATGACACACACACAATTTTATTTTGAGATTGTCAACAACAGGGCATTCTTCTTAGCCTAGAAGCAAACAAGCAATATATAATATAGAAAAAGAAACCAGCAAGATAACCTTCCTGCTCATTCAACTGATGTTTTCCCTTCAAAAGAATTTTAAAGCCAGGATGAACCCAGCTACCAACATCCAGTGTTTTAGGTCTTGCCTAGACCTGAGGCTACCCTTATGAAGACAGTAAGTCATGAGGCTAGCCCACTTGGTACCTGGTAAGTAGAAACACTAGAAACACCAGCATTCTTTATGACACATTTCAACAGGCATATCCAGCACTGGCTAGGGGCCCAGCACACAGCTTTCCACGTTACAGTCCACAGTCACCTGCAGCAGCACCATCTGTACCCTTCCACCAGGTAAGAAACCTGACGTCACCTCCAGTGGCCAGACAGCACACTGGGGAGGGACAGTTCTTACCATCTTAATAACTAGGAGGAGGCAGAATACACCTCCTTCGACAGACACTGACAAGTCTACATACTCACCTTCTCAGCTTCCCTGCCAGTTAGGATGTGGTCTATGACCTTGCTAATTAGCTCACCTTATCCCAAGTTCTAAACTCAGAGAAAATGGCAGAAAGTTCTAGGGATGGTAAAGTTCTTAAGGAGTGGTTATACGAGTCGCTTTCCAGGAAGGCCAATGCCAGTAACCTAGTCCACACTGTTGTTGATGTAATCCTATGTTAGAGTCTCTGTTTCTGTTTCTCTCTCTGTCTGTGTGTCTCAATCTCTCTGTGTCTCTCTGTGTGTATGGATGTTATGTAAAAATATTATTAAAAACAAAAGTGTTGAGAAGAATGCAGAGACTCACAGCCAAAGAGTGGATGGAGCCTGACAATCTTATGGAAGAGTTGGGGGAAGGATCTCAGCCTCGAAGGGGACCGACCAAAAAACATACCTAGGCTTCCCTGTCCACATGTAGCAGATGTGCTCCTTGGTCTTCATGTGGGTCCTGAACAACTGGAGCAAGGGTTGTCCCACAAGCTCTTCCCAGTTTGTAGGGTATGTTCTTCTAGCTGGGCTGCCTTATCTGGCCTTAGTGGGAGAGGACTCTCCTAGCCCCACAGAGACGTGATGTGTTAGGGTAGGAAGACACCCAGGTGGGTCCCCAACTGCTCAGAAGAGAAGGAGAAGGAGGATGGGGGAAGAATTGTGGGAGGGGGCAGTGAGCAGGATTTAAAGTGAATATGTAAAAAATAAATTTTAAGAGAGTGATGATTATATACAGGTCAGAATTATGGCATTAGGTTATTGACAGAGCAAAGAGAAGCACAAGATTTTTTTCCTGAAAACTTTCCAATGCAAAGGAAGTTAATATAGGGCAAGTATCCCGTGTGCTTTTATAGGACATGCTACTGTAAAAATTAAAGACAGGAAAGGGAAAATGGGTGGGTGTCAGAACATCCTTATACTTTGGCTGCCCAACTTTCCAAGGGATTCTAGGGTTTGTTTCAGTCTGCTTCCTGATTTCTTTTCTGGCCAGGGAGTAACAACATTCACTTTAATCAACACACTGGGTCTCATATCAAATGGCTATAGTGCCATCTTGCCACAGAGTCACGCCTTCCCTGCTTCTTCTTCTTTTTTTTTTTTTATTATTTATTATATGTAAGTACACTGTAGCTATCTTCAGACACACCAGAAGAGGGCGTCAGATCTCATTATGGATGGTTGTAAGCCACCATGTGGTTGCTGGGATTTGAACTCTGGACCTTTGGAAGAACACCCACTGAGCCATCTCACCAGCCCCTTCCCTGCTTCTTCTAATGGAAGGTCCTGATTTCTGAAGCGTCACAGCCCTGAACCTCTGCTGCTCCTGAGTGACACACGCAGAACCTGCTCATAAGATCACACGCTCGCTGGTCTCTTCTCTTCTCAGGCAGGAAAAAAAAAACAAAACCAATCATAGAGACATCTTTGGCTAACTGCAGTGTTACATCCAACCCGAGCAGTGCCTGGAGCATCGGCTCCCAGGAAAGCTTTGAGAGTCAAAGCAGGTTATCCCATCCTAGCAAGTTCTCTGAGACCCCGAGAAAGTCACGTAACTTCACCGTGAATGAGTGCCCCGAGCAGAAAGGGAAGAGAAGAAAACATTCCATTTCTTTCTTGCCTTTGGTCTAGGAGCAATCCCACTCTTAGCAGAACCGTGTTTTCCCATTGCTTGCTGCCTCAGGATGCTCAGCAAAGCTGAGCGGATCAGTCAAGCAGCTGCAGAACTCAGAGAGGAAAAGGTGCTTTATTCAACATGGTGATTTATTGACCAGGATCGACAGACTGGAGGCCAAGGAAAGCCGAGGTTTAAAATCTGCTTGGAGAGGTGCAAATCTGCAGCTGTGCAGGGGTTCTCTCTCTCTCTCTCTCTCTCTCTCTCTCTCTCTGTCTCTCTCTCTGTCTCTCCCTCTCCCTCCCTCCCTCTCTCTCTCCTCTCCCTCTCTCTCTCCTCTCCCTCTCTCTCTGTCTCTCCCTCTCCCTCCCTCTCTCTCTCCTATCCCTCCCTCTCTCTCTCTCTTCTCCCTCCCTCTCTCTTTCTCTCTCTCTCTCTCTCTCTCTCTCTCTCTCTCTCTCTCACACACACACACACACACACACACACACACACACACGCTCTGCGCAAGGTCAAAACTGGTCTCATTTTAAGAACAAAGTGTATTTTCTGAAATCATTCAGTAGCTCCCTAACCTGAGTACTCCTGCTCCTCTGTGGACGTCCCCACTTCCTGTGGATGACATAGAAATGTCAGTAAGACAAATGCCAGGCTCTCGGCAGCATCTGTGCTTTAGAGCCTGCCCGTGTGTTTCCATCACCTCCCCACCCCCTCTCTCTGGCCCAGGTTGCTCACAGAACCATTTGAGGAAGACAGTGACTGAGATCCCACTCCTCAGGGTCGACACTGGAGGTCACATTGATTCTTCGCCATGCATGACCTCTGAGGATCTGACTTTTCCAGAGTAAAGACAGGAACATTCTACTGAGTTTGTTATCTTTTCCCTGGACATGACAGGTAAGGATCAGAGGGACCAGCCAGGGAGGACGCTGAGCAGACTAGATTCTGCTTTAAGAAGAGAAGCAGATAGGCTACTTACTGTAACAACTTTTAAAAAGTAGCTACAAATTCTTTGACACTCCTCCTTCAAAGAGATGCAGCCTCAGTTCCCTCTCCTCAAGTCTAGGCAGGACTGTGACCATTTCTAACAGTAACACTGGACAGAAGGCACTCCTAGGCCCTGTCTGAAACTGCCATGTGATTTTTACCAGTTAGGATTAGGACAGTGCTTCTCAAAACACCATTTCCTCACACACAGCATCTGTCATTTGGTGTCTCTGCTAACAGACCATGTGCAGGCAGCTCTGACCAAGAGACACTGTGAAGTCCAGTTTGTTTCACCCTTCTAGCCAAGGTGTTAATATGAACTGGTCTTCCTAGAAGAGGCCCAAGAAGGATAACCAAGACTTACAGAATCCACATGCAACATGAGAAAATGGCTACCCCTCTGGGGTCGTTTGTGACATGGTAGTGACTGGAACATTAAATCCCATAAATGGCAGAATGAAGACCCCTACAAGTTTGTATGTTTCCAAGGATGACCTGATTAGATCCTTATCAAGTTCAGCCTTTCCTTGAATTGTTTATTCAGCTCTTCTAAAAAAAAATCTGCTGATAATTTGATGGGTGTCATCCCTATGATCAGGTATATTCTAAGGGGTCATATAACCATCACATGACTGTACACAACTTGAGTGCTGTTTCCTACTGCAACCAAACCTGCCCATTCTTAAGTTGCCTAAGGGATGCCAGGATGGTGGTATGGAATTGGTCCTCTCCCATGCCACAGTGCCTCAGTCCTACAGCAGTAATGACTATGGCAGAGATGCACAGTCAGCCATAATGACTGTTCTCTCTGTATGAGCCGGCCTTGTCACATCAGCAGGGTTTTGTTTTTTTTTTTTTTTGAGTAATTTCATAGTCGGTGAAGATAACTGATCAGTTATTTTCAAGTAGGCCCCACCTCTTAAAGGTTCTACCATTTGAACACAGTCATACTGGAAAGCAAGCTTCCAGGATGGAAACCTTTGAAGGCCCGACTATATCTAAACTATCACATCCCCAGAGAGGCCTGTGAGCACCAGTCATACAAGCAGGCTGATGAGCCACACAGTGTCTGGCTCCATCTCACTCAGTGTCTTCAAAGACTTAGATGGCTTCGAGGATGGGACAACCTGCTTTACAGTGATGCTTTGAGGCAGACACAGGGGAGGGCAGCTCATGGTACAAAATAGGCATGCTCTGGTCTTATAGATGGAAGACTTTTCATTAAATATTGTTCCTTTAACCCTATCAGAAGGATTGAGTATGTCATAGGTTTTCTGATCTCTCTGAGAATCTGTACCATGCACATCAACATCCAAAAAAACCCAAAACCCAAAATAAAAACAAAAACAAAACATTAAAATGATATATCAATAACACCTGGAGAATTTGGAGTTCAGATTGACTGAGTTTTAAGAGCTGATTTTTTTAGAGTGAGGGAATAGTTGATAAAGGAACTTATGGGGGAAAACATTGACTAAAATCTTAGTGAGAATGTGTTAGGCATTTTGCAAGGCATAGCAATACAGATAAGTAGACAAATAATGACACTTCATCACCAAGTGATAATGATACTTTACAAACCTTCAAGGGAAACAAATTACCAGTGTTCCAATACACCAACCATTTGTGGGGAAACTTTACTGAAGACAGCTACTAATAAATACTTGCTGTCTCTATTTATTGGAGGGAGAAAGCACGAACTAAGGGGAACAAATTCTCAATACAGCACCAAGAATGGCTGTTTTAAGGCTGTGAGCACAGCCTTCAAAAGGCAGAAATGACTCCTACAATTTATGTGATTTCACCATGGTGATGGGACACCTCCCAACAGGCCAAGCCCCTCCATATCGAGTTTTTCCACATGCTTTAGTGAGCAGAAGTATTTGTGGTGATGTCCAAACTAGCCTTTTCTTTAAGACAAAAAAGGATGTCTTAAAATAGCATATCTTATTCTTGGCTGAAGATGTGGGAAGATGGAAGACTACAGCTGCTGGGGTCCCACTGCTCAGAAATGACTTAGTTGTTCTCAGTGCTGTCTAAGATCAGCAACCGATGCTCCTCCAAGGTGACTCCAATATGCCACACGGAACTGTGGCTCTAATGTAGGTTTTCAATCTTAGTGACCATGACATTTTGGTCAGATAAATTTTGCTGGGGGAAGGTGAGGGAGGAGCTAACCTGTACATTTTACAGTGTTTAGTGGCATCCTGAGATTCTGCCAGTCAGATACCACCAACTTCCCTCCCACTCCCACAGTACAGATGCCTCAGATACTATGAGATGTCCTATGGAAATTTCCCTTGCTAAAGCAGCCATTTTATAAAGGAAAGGCTGTTGTAGAGTAAATCTACTTTATTAGTCATGGTTAGAAAACAACTCCTAACTGAAACCCAGGCCAACAGAGTCTCTAGCCAGTGGGAGGCAGTAGGCTCCAGATGGCTCTCCAGTGGGCAGAGGCTTGATCACCAATGCACAGAATGCCCCGGGTACCCACCTACTTAGACATAGGAAAGGCCCCAAGTTCAGCACAGCTTCAAAGCAGCCATTGTGAACTAGTGATCAGCATAGTGAGCTAGTCAGGCATTTCCAGAGAGGATGCTCTGACCACAGCTGTCATATCTGACCTCGTTCCATTTTATGTAACTTTCATATTAAAAGAAAATCTCCCAAAACCTTGTCAAAAGGCAACTATTTTTAGCTAAGTGCATCTTCTTTGGTGGCTGTGTAAGACTGATTTCCCTCCAGGGGCAGGCTTATAAGGAAGCAGAGTCAACCAAAGAGGTTGGAAGTTACTAGCAAAGCATTCCAGAAAATAGAGAAAACATGCACACATCTAATTGTATTCTGAGGCTGACCTTGGAACTGTGTGCACTCTATCTGGGTCATACTCTTTCAGATGTGACTTTAAAAAATCTACTTATTTATTCTTCCACAGTCTCATACATAACAATTTGATTATATTTACCTCATTGTTCTTAGTCGCTTGTACTACCACTGAACTCCCTTCCCTAACAACTCAGCTCCAACTTTTATGGCTTGTCTATCTCTGTGTGTGTGTGTGTGTGTGTGTCTGTGTGTGTAAGTGTATGTGTACATTTGACATAAGCTAAGTTAGAACTGAGCTTGAAGCTTCCTCCCTGTTGGCTAATCTTTCATAGCTCTGGGGGAGAAAGGCCAACTAAAACCTTACCAGCTGTGGACATACAATGCCAACCTAACAGCCAGGTTGTGTCCAATGGCACAGAAGTTAGCGACTGCTATGGGATAGCCAACCACTTTTCAATTGGACTTGAGTGGACTGTCCCAGAGGGACATCATGCCTGGCACCATAAACTTGGATCAAAAGACTGTGGCTAGGGACCTGCAGTAGGGACAAAGTGGGGTTTGCTGAATGGCTATGTTGTCAAATCATTTTCTAATATTTATGTTCTTACCTTTAAGATTAGTGATGTCCTCAGCTTTGAATTGAGAAATTTCTTTTTGTAATAAGTGGTAGTAAATGCAGAGACCCATAATGGGAGATGAGATTAAATGATTATTCGGTGCTTAGCCCTACAGGAGACATCTGCACCATTCCCAAAAGCCGAAGGAATGTAAGGGAGGTGGGTAGAGGAAGATGAGAGGATGAAGAAGTGAGCCCCGACACTTAGGGGGAAAAGGGTCCACTGTCTTAAATCTTGACTAGACAACTGTTGCGATCACGAACTTGGCAGTTATGTGAACTTGCCTTCACAAGAGCTGGTGTGGGGAATCGCTCAGGAATGGGGAAGGGTTCACAAAGCCTCACCCCTCCCTGAGAAGTTACAGGCAGTTAAGTAAAGATTACTGGGGGAGAGAGGGAGAGTCATTCTAGTGATGCAGCCACGGACTAAGTTGTTTTGTCTAAACGCCCCCATGCATGCTCAGGTGTGAGTTGAAGGCACAAACCTGGTCTGCAAAGGCAAGGGGATGGGGTTCTACTCAGTGTGGGTCAAGATCCTCAAACGCTGGCCACTGAGCGCAAAGCTCAAGTCTCAACCCCGGCAAGCCATTTCCTTTTTCTCTTGCTTTTTTGTGCTAAATCTCAGGTTGCATTTCTTACCGTTGGGAAAGCAAATCCTGAAAGTAAAACCCACACGCATTCTCTCAAGAGGTGTCTTCCTCAAAACAACTGTTTAAACCTAGCAACGGACCGAGCAGTTTCTAGAAGGTAGGGAAGGCTCTGTGTAACCCCCAGCCGCCGCCGCCTCTTGCTGTCATCCCGCAGGTGGGAACTGTCCTTGCTCTCTCCTTAAAGAAAAAGCTTCTGCAGGGAACTGGTGACAAGCAGGTGACCATGAGGACAGGCAGCTGCACTGGGGTGAAAAGTACAGCACACACAGTCAGACTTTTTTTTTTCACCCCCTCCAAAACAGCAAAAGGAGCCCAGAAAAAAAGCAGAACACTTCATATTGGGATGTAATGTGAATAAGTCAATTAATTAATTAAAAAAAGAAAGAAGAGCCGGGCAGTGGTGGTGCACGCCTTTAATCCCAGCACTTGGGAGGCAGAGGCAGGCGGATTTCTGAGTTCGAGGCCAGCCTGGTCTACAAAGTGAGTTCCAGGACAGCCAGGACTACACAGAGAAACCCTGTCTCAAACCCCCCCCCCCAAAAAAACCCAAAAACCCCAAACCCCCCACCCCAAAAAAAAGAAAGCAGGAAAACTTCCACTAAGGCACCTGCAGGGTCAAATACTGAAAGTTGCACCCAGAGTTCATGGAGATACTCTCTGATCCATTTAAAACATCAAAATCTGCCTTTCCAGGGGCGGCCCACCTGGATTAACTCATATGCTTGGCTAACTTGGAATGCTACCCCCACTCACCAAGGCCAGAGAAATAGCTTTCCCTAATGGAACTCTACAGAGCCCTGATCAAAGCTACTATAACATTACCCTATCTAAAGAGGAAGCCCTAAAATCATTTAGAAACTTGACTAGGGATTATAGAGATGAACCAGCCTGCTTCCATTTTAGGCTTAAAAGTTATCTTATAGTAAAGAAAATCTAGGTTCATTCCTGTTTATGATTGTGCTATGCCCCACCTGTAGTCTTAACTACAATGGTTCTGTACTGCCTGTTTCAGGAAAGGACAATCTAATCTTTGTTTCAAAGGCTGTTATAAGCACCTTTGTTGCTATGACTACCTGTTGCTATGACTACCTTGTTGCCACCATCTTGCAATCCTGACTTTGTTTCAGGAGGTCAGTATGACTCACTTGTCATGCTTACGTTCTACTCCTGTAATCCCAGCTATTTTGCCCACCAAATCCCCGATTTGGAAATTCCCTACCCCTGAGCTATAAAAATCCTTGTCTTCCTCATATCCATTGCTGACCTCTTGAACCCCAACGCAATGGGAGGCATCGGCAGCCTGTGTGCATGAATAAAAATTGCTGGCTTATATTAATGGCTTGCCTTGATGAAGCATCAGCCATGATGATTTGGTCCATGGTCTCTCTCTTCCCATCTTTGGGATTAATAATAGCTCCCAAACATTTTGGGTGTTTCTGATTTATGGCCAAGGACATAGATTGAGGTCCCTAGCTCCAAATTGCCACCTCTTGTCTTCATCGTGGCTGCCCCTGGAGGAGCCCTCACTACCCTAGGAAGCAGGTTCAACAATCTATCTGGCTTTTAAAGGCTGAATTAGGTCATCATGTGGGAATCGGGATAATCGTTCACTGAGCACTTTATTGTATATATCTACATGTTATACACACACACACACAATCTAAGAAAACTGCAACTTAACAGTTTTCTATCTATCTAACTTATAGATGGTTGAAGTAGGAAATGAGTATAAGATGAATTCATTTGCATTCGGTACATGAAACTTTAAGACTCCACCTGCTGTCCTGGTCTGGCACACTTCTTATCCATGGTCTCACATTCTTTTTGTCTGACCTTTAATTAACTGTATAGCACCAGAACCATTTGGGCCTGCATTGGATTGGTCTAGAGCCCATTATCATTTGCTTTTTTTCCTTAGGAATTACTGAAACCCAAGGGACCTACCTGGCACAGGAGCATAGCCAAGCCACGAGCAAAGGGACATGAGTGACATGTGTGGCCCTTGACCAGTGTGGGGGTGGGAAAGTAGCTCAATGGCCCTGGGTGCGATCCATAAGCTTCCAAAGAATGTAGCCCTGCTTTGGCAGCCGCTGTCAAGGGAACCCAACTGCACAGGTGCTCCCCATTTCCTGCTTTGGTGGCAATGTCCCCACTCTTGTCCCCTAGATCACACTAAGACAACTCTAAGGTCTTTTGTTTAAGGCTTTTTCTGGGACCCCCAGGTGAAAACAGGCTCAGTGTTCCACATACAAGGGACCGTGTGACAGAATGTGTGTGGTGCTGAGAGAAAAGCTGCTCTATCAGGAACCAGCTTTAGCCTGTGTATTAAGCAGAGCTTGGTGATTTGTGAGGTTCCTCTTTTACCCTCGCTGACAAAGAGCTGAGGAGAAAGTAAACAAGTCGTTATGGTATAGTCCGCCATCCGCCATGCACGGCTCGCTGTGGTTAGCACATTTACTTCATTTTTTTATGGCTTTGATTTTGCTGTTTTACAATATTGCTATTGTTAACTATGGAAAATCATACTTCTAGGAAACACATCAGTTATAAGTAATAAAAAGGTAATCTGTGGCACTTTTCTTTTCTTTTTTTTAAATGAAATGAACTGAGCTCTGGCAAAGAAGAGGCCATTGTAAAAAATGATGCACACTGCCGCAAAGATTAGTAATCCATTTAGACAAAATTCTTCTACCTCTCCTGTCCTTCCCCACTGCTCAGACTGCTACATAGTCAATGTTTGTGTTGCATGAACAGTGGCTTCTAGCAATTTCTCTGTGTCGTTCGTTGGCCAGTTCCCCTCAGACTGATGACTACGGAATCCTAAGAGCACACTCAGGGGTTCCTCAAGGATGCGCACTATAAAAGCTCTCCATCCTACCAGAAACGGCCTAAGCTGCACAGCCCAGCACCAAGGACATTAATTAATGAAGTCAACACGATGGATTACTCTGGGCACTAGAAGGTGGCTGGAAAACAGTGCACCGCACAAGGCAATTTACCAAATGAAATCTCGAGCGTTAAGTAGATCCCAAGGACTGACCTCGACATCCTACAGATGACTTTAACAGCAATACAGTCCTGTGGTTACAGACCTTCTGAGCCTAAAAGTCAGCCAAGGGAGTACTCGTTTGCCTTCCATACAGCAAGAGGACAGTCCATACATGAGAAATCCTATCATTTAAAAAAAATTATCTTGTTTTTCTCTATAAAGAAAAGTGTTTGGGGCTGAAGAGATGGCTTAGTGGATTCATAGCACTGACCGCTCTACTAGAGGTCCTGGGTTCTATTCTCAGCAACCATACGGTGGCTTACAACCATCTGTAATAGGATCCAATGTCTTCTTCTGGTGTGTCTGAAGAGAGCCAGAGTGTACTCACATACATACAATAAATAAACAAATCTTAAAAAGAAAAAGGGCTCACTATTAACCTGGACTACCTTGAAGTTTATCCTAAGCATTGCAGCAAGACCATGAAATGTTGGTTACAGAAGCTCAGCGGCACAGAGAGGAGGAGAGGGCGAACAAGGCATCCCTGCCTAGCAGCCACTCAGACATAATCCCAGGGTGCAAGTGTTTTCCTTGGTGTGTATGTGTTTTCCTTAGTTCTAATCAAACACTGCTTCAGAGACAGGGAGCGGCTCTAATTCCCTGTGGCAAACAATGGCAACCTGATTAGAAAGAAAAACAGAGTTGTGGCTCGAGTGTCCCAATCACTGGAGGTGACAGTCACATCCTGACATTCTAAATTTCAGTGTTAACGTGTGGTTTCCGATAGACTCAGCAGAATCTGTTGAAATTTTAGATTTTTGTCTTGCCTTCCATGAAATCTGCACTCACATATTTTCAGAGTGGATTTGAAGCCTTCTATTTTTACAAGGTAATTGAGAAATATGAATTGATTTTCTTCTTTTAATAACTCCCTAATCAGACCACTTTTTCCTAACGAGATTCAATTGAAATTACATTTTTTCCCTACTTTGGGAATTTCATAAGCGAAGAGGCAATGCTGCTCACATATTAATACAGTCTAATCAAACTCATTAAAATTAGATGGAGAGCAGTGCTTAATGTGGGAGGTGGTGGCCCGGCCGGGGGCAAGAGTGTATGTGCGAGGAAATGGCTCCTAATCACAGAAGCGAAGAGGATGCAAGTAGGGCTCAAAGCCCACTATAAGATGCAGCCTACACCAGGGTTCAGGCTGACCAGTTCAAAAGACTTATGGGTTCTCATGATTTTCTGATTAATTTCGTCTTCCTCTGCCCATCTACTGGCCTCCAGAGTTCTACTCTCTTAGTTGTCTGTTTCTTCCAGCTGGTGTTCTGGGGCATCCTACTGCCACAATCATAGAAAATCGTACATGTGAGGGCACATGCACACTCACACACAAACTCACACACATGCACACTCACACACACACACACAGGCAAATACTCTATACCCTGAGTGCACACACATATACACTCACATACATACACACAAATACACACTCACACATGCATGCATGTACACATGCGTATGCATGCGCGCGCGCGCACACACACACACACACACACACACACACAGGCAAATACTCTATCTCCTGAATGAAGGGCCACATGGTCCTCTGAATGTTCCTAGTAGTACAGCTAGCCTGACTGAAAAATAGTACCCAAGTGTATCATAAATAGGAAAATAAATCAGATTTTAAATCACTGACAGACAATCAGAAGCTGGTAACACATGTACAGTCAGGTCTGAGCATCCCCTATGGGTCTCCGTTTTTCTTTTCCTTCCAGGTCCCCTAGTTCCTGTCAGCAAGTTGAGGAGAAGAAAGCTTTTAAACTCAGAGACAGATTGATGGAAGATAAAAGTAAGGAAGCCTTATGGTTTCCCCCTCCCTTAGGAGCTGTTTGAGAAACACATGGAGAAAGCCAGTCTGTCAGAGGGAAAAACTTCCCGTGAAGGGATGCTACTGCACTCTCTAAAATGCTCTGAGAGAAAACCTGGAAGGCCCTAAATAATTCCCACTCTCCTGAGTCTGGTTTTCTGGAAGTGCAGTCAGTTCCTTCCCGTGACAGTAAATGGCTTTCCGTTTTGGACAACTGATAATTCTGACACTAATGGCTCAATTAAACCAGGGAAGGAACTCTCAGGTATCATCCATTTCAAAGGGAGTAAAGTAGTCTCAACAGGGGGGGACCCTTCAGCGACTTTCTAAATTGCTAACAGCACATTTCTCCTCCCCCTTTAAAAGCTATTTCTCTAAAAATCACACCAGTGTTTGATGAGACTTCTCTGTAATTTCACTTCAGGTCAGCTCTCAGCTCCATCCAGAATCGCTGAAACATTGTGGCTGCTTTGTCCTCACCTCCCAGGCGGAAGCTGAGTGACTGCCTGGAAATGGATCTGCAGGTCCCGGGTGTACCAGAGGGCTCAGGTTAACACAATTCACAGCCTGCTCAACTCTTGCCTTGCCTGGCCTGCACCACGTGACTCCCTTAGCTCCGCAGCTGATCCTTGGGCTCACTGCGAGGCTGCCTTGCTAGTGATCTACTAAGAATAGAAATAATGGTCCTTGCTGGTCTGAGAACAGAGCCCAGAAATGCAGATCTAAGCAGCAGTCTGGGAAACTGTCTCAAGGTAACCTGGGACAAGATGGCATCCTGCAGGCATGAAGGATAAGAAGTCATCTCTGTTCCTGTTTCCAGACTCTGGCCCCAAGGCTTAGGGCCACAGGCTCAGTAACTCTCAAGTAGAAATGGGTCTGCTCTCCCCACCATCCCTCCCACTCAAAGCCATACTAATGTATCTTTTTAGCAAAGAGCCATAGGTTATTTATTCATGCACAAGCACACAGGACAATTAAAAACAGAATGTAAGGTCACATACAGGGACATAGAGAATAAATCATAGTAAATAAACATAAATCACAATAAAGCAATCAACATAAATACATAAAGCATAGAAATAAACAATATGCAGAAAGGTTCTCTGCCCTGACTGTTGTGGTAAGGAGCAGCAGCAGACCGACTGCTTTCTCAGATTGTCGGAAATGCTGTTTCAATTGTTTTCACAGATAATGTCATTGCTTCCTTGGAAATCTCTCTACGCTAACTTGGATGTGTGCTCTGACTTAAATAAACACAGCATTAGATTAAATATAAACCACACCTCACTTCCTAGTCTGCATTTTGCTTAGCATTGACAAATGCTAATGAAAGAGTCTAAACCACCTTAGTGAGCGCCCACCAATGACGGAGCTCAGGACATTTTCTTTCAAAAGCTTAGAGGCTTGCAGTATTTGATTTGCTGTTTTGAGACAGTCTCTAGTAGTCCAGGCTGGCCTTCCGATCCTCCCGCCTTCACCTGTCCACACCCCCAATCGGTACTACTTGCAGCCAGGGTCACTTCCTGTCCATCACCAATCATCTGCATTTTCATGGGCAAACACTGAGGAGACACCATGAGGAAATGTCACCTTTTACTCAGTTATTCAGCACAAATGACAGCGGCAGGGAGAGGCAAGAGGGCAAACAGAAAGCTCGAGTCACATGCAGCCTCAGAACATACCGCTACCCAAACTCTGCAGTCTGAGGAGACCAGAGAAATCATGTCGGACTTAGACGGTGTCCATGAGACTATATTCATGCCGTCCATCTATAGGCAAGTGGCCTTTATGAAGGTGTAGTTACTTGAAGCCATATATCTGCTTGGCAGCAGAGTTAGGAACAGAATCTGTATCTTTTGTTTCGAAGGCCACGTTTTTATCAAATAACAACCCTAAACCAGTCCTACAGTCACGTGTTGTTTTCTTATCTTCATCTGTATCCTGTGGTGACCTGGATATGAAGTTGTCTTTAGTGTAGAAAGCTTGGTCCTCAGCTGATGTATCTGATGATTATAACTGGGCCATAGTGGCTCTGACCCAATCAATGCAATGATCCAACAATGGATTCATGGCTTTGTCTGAAGGCCAGGGAAAATGAGAGGCCACACCTTGGGGCTATGCCTTGTCTAAGGACCCATCTTGTCTCCCTTTGCTTCCTGGGCACCATGAAGAGAGCAACGTCACTCTGCTATGTGCTTTTGCTGTCGTGATATGGCAGACCTGCAGCCACGCCTAAAGACAACCGCAGCAGAAACCTCAGCAAGAGTGAGGCTAAAGCTTGCCTATTGGGAAACAGCTGCCCTCCTGTGACGGCCATGGGAGTCTGAATAACTGTTCCCACAGTGATGCCACTTGTAAGGTGACCAGGCCAGGAGGGCAGGGCCTTCTTGAGTGGGGCTAGAATCCTTATAATAGGGGCTGCAGAAAGATTTGCCCATCCCTTCTGGCATAGGCAGCTACAGGCAACTATTTTACAGTGAAACAGTTCCTGCCCTGATACCTTCAGCTTGGACCTGCCGTTGTCCAATACGATAAGAGATGACTTTAGGGCTACATCACTGAAGACAGGTAGGTTCCAGGTGAGGCTGGACAGCTGCTGCTGTGTTTGTCATGTCTCTAAGTTCTGTGGCATGGTATGGACGCATTTCTTTTTATCCCGTTTATGAAACAAGGTATCTTATAGCTCAGGCTAAGTGTCAAATTCCCTATGTTGCCGGAGATAACCTTGAGCTGACTGACCCTCGTCTCCACTTGTAGAGTATGGATTTGCACACGGAGTTCTTGCTTATTGCCTTTTTTTTTTTTTTTGCTGAATTTCAAGCTGCTGGATATTTAGATTAAGTAAACAGGTTTTAATTTTGCTGTATTTAAATGAGAGGAAAAGCAGTTTTTTTGTCTTTGATTTTTTTTTTAAGGGAGGAGCAGGGGAGAGGGAAAGGTTCTGAGCCAACGCTGTAGACAATGATGAAGGATTTCCCCCTATTAATTATATTCTAGACGTTTAGAAGCCATAGATGGTGATAAGTGCCACTAAGTCACTTGGGCTTGCTCTGCAGTGGATGAGCAATGACCTCTCCAGAGACCAGGGTATCCCTAACCAATAACCCACCCCTTCCTAACTACGGGATAGTGGAATTTAAGATGTGAGAAAGCGGAAGCTCAGACAGCTTGGGGAGAAAGGTGAGACACAGAGGCCAGTGGGGCACTGAGGGTCTCGGTGTGGGGCACTGAGGGTCTCGGTGTGGGGTGCTGAGGGTCTCGGTGTGGGATGCTGATGAGGCTCTCGGTGTGGGGTGCTGATCTCACAGTTTTGGATGCCTTTAGCGTCCATTCAGGATGGTTCATATTACAATGTAATAGTTTACTACTGTGCAGCAACATTTTTTCCTATTTTTCCTGTCTTACTTTGCTCTAGAGGAGGAGGTAGTGACCTTCTGGTTTTACAATGCAGTATCATTTATTCATCCATGTGTGTCCATCCAGTCTCCACCAGACCTGCCACCCTGTTCAGACAGACAGCAATGACCAAAGCCAAGCCGATTTCATGCTGTGACTGACATAGATGTTGCTCAGTTTCTCAAGGTTTCCAAAGAGCCTGAAAATTTTTCTGTCTCCCAAGCCCTACCTGCCCGCCCACCATAAAAAGGACCTAAGAACTCCTCACATTGTCTGTAGAGATGGAAAGATCCAAATATATCCTTAAGCATTTGCGGCATTCATTATGTTTTCTAAGGACCTCAGTACCAAATATCACATACTTTATTATTAGAACAACCCAATGGAATATTAGCTCAATTATATGAAATGAAAAGCAGAGTGTCCACCCAAATAGAGGCTGGGAACCTGGACCCTAGAACCCTCAAGCCTGTCTTTATTTCTACTGCTTGCTGATTAATTCTGCACGGGAGGATTTGTCTCTAAAGTTCAAGGCCAAGCATATGAACATGTCTGAACATGCTACAGGCTGGTTTGTTGAACAAGGCTCTGAGCTTTATGTGGTGCTGGGGACTAAACCCACAGCGGGCTGGGCAAGCCATGGTGTGCAAGCCAGTAAGCAGCATCCATCCACGCCTCAGCCTAGACAGCCGTCAGTGATGGACTGTTACTTGGGAATGTAAGATGAAATACAGTCTTTCCTTCTCAAGCAGTTTCTGGTCAGTATTTTATCACACCGATAGAAAACAAACCAGGACACCAGACACCTGAGCCACATGCCAGCCTTAAATTTCATCTTACTAAAGGTTTCAATGAGTCTAAATAATACTGCACTCAGTTTCAATAAAATTGGCTACAGCTCATGGGCTATACAACAGATAATAATGGCATAAGAAGGAAGTCTGAGTATGGCTTCCCTGAGAAGTGTGGTTTGGACCAGATGAAGAGTACAAAGTCAACCAAATGTCTGAGGTGGTGTTAGAGAACAGATGCCATTGGAGTTGTTGAGGAAAAGAAAGCCCAGATCCAGCTAAAGTCTCAAGGAGCTGGGCAAGAACCACTTGAGAAAATACAATCTCTGATATTAGAAAAAAAATTACCCAAATCAGATATAGCTGTGAGATGACTAGAGGTAAAGATCTTCATCTAGTATTCAAAATCGAAGTGCCTTTTGAAGGTTAGATCAATAGCAGCGCAGCTGATCAACAGCCAGAAACACTCCATTTACAGTGAGCAAAAGCTTAAAGGGATTTGATTCACTCACCAACCACTGATAGAGCGTAGAGTCCTGTTTGTCCTTAATCAGCTACTTCAGAAAAGCCCAGATTTAGCCCAGGTCTGGGAGTTCTGCGGGGGGTGGGGGGGGGTGGGAGGGGTAGGGCCGGAGTGTATCAGTAACGTACCTGCTTCATCATAGGAGACTGTCAACTTTTCCAGCATTTCCCGGTCAATTGACAAGATCTGCTGCTCGAGGATGGTCTGGTAGGTCAGAACACTGTTTTCTTTGTCCTTCTCATAATCCTGAAGGTGCTGCTTAAGAGCCTCTGGGAGTCGAGATTTTACATATTCCGCTGCAGTCTGTACATAAACAGAGAACCCCCTTAGTACTCATCGTAGGCTTCTCATTTACCCCAGAGGCTATAGAGTTCTCAGAGTACTGTGGATCCAACCTCCAGGCACACCTGTCTTTGTCATTGTGACTTTTAGATTCCAATGCATGCAGGAAGATGAATCTTCAAACTGTCAGAACCCCAGAAGCCTTCCATCTAGTTTAAAGGCATGGAAGATGACAGTTATGTGTACTCAGAGTTAGTACCCAGGCTTTCAATTCCAATGAGTTCAGAGAGGCTGAATCATGATAATTTGTCTGGCACACATCTGCAAAAGACATTCCCGTCCTCTGAAGCCCACACCTCCACTGTACATTGCTGGTCTCCACCCACAGAAGACACTTCCATCCTGTGTGGTCCATGCCTCACAACTGAGCTTTGCTAGTCTCCACCCACCAATGTCCAAAAGAAGTCCTGTGAAGTGGGTGGAAAGAAGCTTATGCTAACTCCGATATTGGAGCTCTGGCACACATAGAAAGAGGGACGGTGGAGCAGTTGCTCTCTAGGTCCTAGGTTCAATTCCCACAAGAAAGAAATAAGAAAGAAAGAAAGAAAGAAAGAGAGAGAGAGAGAGAGAGAGAGAGAGAGAGAGAAAGAGAGAGAGAGAGAGGAATGAACGGACTTTGTATTATTGGTTCTATTATCATTATTATCATTATCATTATTATCATTATTATATCAATTTGTTCCTTTTGTCTGTTTGCTTGGAGTTTGCTTCTACATCCTGCGTATGACATATTTCCAACTAGTTACATCTGAAATTACATGCAGAGAATCTCAGCCAGTTAGGCACACTCCACCTGGGGACTGGAGGGCTGACATATTTTGATGAAGGCCTTCCTGAAGATTCTGATGGGTTCCTCTGGTAGAATGTGTGGCTGAATACTCTTCTCCCTCCCAGGTGAGACTCAGTATGACAGTTAAACCATACGACATGGGGGACATTAAATGGCACAGTGATATGTGTCAATCAGAGGAATTCTATCACTCCTAAACTCTGGAGAGTGTCAGGTCTGATATCTTGCATTTCACTCCTGTTTCCTCCACATACTGTCTAAAGGTAACAATCTAATAAATGAGGGTGGACATATACTGTTCAAACGTGGGATATGCTTGGCGGTTCACATCTGGCTGCAACAGTGAGCTCAAGGCCAGTTTGGGGTACATAAAACTGAATCAAAAACAAAAAAGATTTAAAAAAATATGCCAAAAATTATATCTGTAGCCACTAAAGAATTTCAAGGACACTGCTAATGAGATCAACTTGGTTTGGGGCCAGAACAAAGAAAAGTCCCATCTACATAGACTCATATAACTATTAATTGTGAGTTTTTTAAGGTATGGGCTACAAATAAATGAAAGTCCCTCATGTTCATGGATTAGAAGATTATTACCCAACGTGCAATCCCTACACAATGTGATCCATAGATTCAATACAACCCCAACCCGACATGATCCATAGATTCAATGCAAGCCCTACCCACAGTGATCTATAGATTCAATACAATCTCTACCATCAGTGATCCATAGGTTCAATGCAAGCCCTACCCAAAGTACCAAAGACATTTTTCACCGCAATAGAAAAAGATCCTAAAATTCATATGAAACACAATATCAAATATATAACATTAAGAAGTAGATTTTCAGCTCACTCATGTACAGAAAATAAATAAATAAACCTTAAAAAAAAAAGAAGAAGAAGTAGATTTCCTAGAACCAGAGCATACACTTACCAGAGGCTGGGTAGTCAGGGTGCGGCTGTTTTTAAAGATTATTTTCCTACTAGTTTGGAAGGATGCATATCAATAGATCTAATCAAGAATGGTGACCACAGTAATAATGGTGCACTGTATTCTGAAAACTGCAGAGCACGGATGCCGTGTGTGATGATGTCATCACTAAAAGGATAACCATGGGAGGTGATCTTGGTTCATTTCTTTTGAGACAGGGTCGTCCCAGGCATTACTGGCTGGCCTGGACATTACTTGCTGTGTAGACAAGGCTATCCTTAAATTCACGAGATCTCTGCCTTGTAAGCTCTGGGATCAAAGGTGTGTGCCACCATACGCAGTGGCTGATGCAGCTTCATTTAGTTAAATTTAACCATCCCATAGTGCATATACTTCCTGTTAACTGAAAACAGAAACAAAATATGTGTACTTTAAAATAAGACGGCACATGTGTGTGTGTGCGCGTGCGTGTGCACGTGCGCCTGTGTGGTGTGTGTGTGTGTATGGTGTGTGTGTATGTGTGTGTGTGTGTATGCTGTGAATCAGAAGAAGGCCAGGGTGTTTCTTCACAGAATAAGAGAATAGCAGGTGCTATATGGGCAAGGAAGAAATCACAGAGTGCTGAAGTTACAAGCAAAGCTGTGAACTACCAGACACAGCCCATCCCACCCATGTAAAGCACACACACGTGCACACACATACTGAGGATGAGGACACAGAAAGGATACATCCCAACTATAAAAGATGCTTCTTGCTGTCTGCATTCAGGAGGGTTTGCATTTTCATCACTATTGTCATTTAAAATGCACTTCCTTGTAGCCTTCATAGCTTCCTTCTCAAATGTCTTAACTTAAATGTCACAACTTAACCTTGGATGAGGACAACTGGCTTTCCAGAAGGTACACTGGGGAATGGCGTGCAAGCTATGATTTGGGCCCACAGAGTGGCTAACGATAGCATCTAACACCAACTTCCAGATTTACAAGTTGAATTCCTGAAATTGGATGCTGATGTTACAGCTTCAAAATATCACCAACTAGAGCTCACTTTCTCTGGCAGCCAGCAAGTGCAGAACAAATAAAATTGTTCCATAAAATGTAAATGGACTCAGCAGCACATTAGCATAACACATTGAATTCTAGAGTTTAATAACAAGCTTCTCCTGACATTAGACAGCAACGTGCTGACACTGCAGAATAACTATATTTAAACACACTACCCTGCGAGTCAGGGCAGCATCTGTCTTTAACAATGTGCTTGTTGGAATATTTATGAGACACAGGGAAGGGCTCTATAATTTATCACATTTTAAAATATTGATCTATTCTTTGTTACTGAAAACACACTACATTATTTCTTCCCAGTTGTGCCTCCGGATGGTGTTTAAAGTGAAATTTACTTTCCTAATTACAATCATACTGCAGGTCTCAAGAATTTCTGTGTCTATGGTATCAGGGCTACACTTTGGCAATTTCAATTCTGTAACTTCGCACACAGAGCTCTTGCTGAAGAATCACAGGGGAAACAGAAGGAGACAACTCTTGGCAAATATTAGATTCTGTTATGATATTTCAAGAACCCCCTTTACACAGAGTGACACTTTAAATGGATCCAAATGGCAGCTAACCCTTATGTTCAAGCAGGAGCTTATGTTCAAAGCATATTTTTAAATGAGACTGGAATGATCTCAGAAATAAGAGAAAATTCAAAGACTAATTTAAATTAAAAAATTTTACTGGCAAAATTAAAATTTGGAATTACTTTTTTTTAAATTTTCATTTTAGATTTATTTTATGTGGATAGGTACTCTGCCTGCTCGTATGTATGTGCACCATGCATACTTAGTGCCCAAGGAGGTCACAAGAAAGCAGTTGATGCCCGGGAACTGGACCTATGGATGACTGTGAGTCACCACGTGAGTGCTGAGAACTGAGCCTATGAGATCAGTGAGTACCCTTAACCCTGAGCCATCTCTCTGGCCCCACTTACCTGTCTTTAATCAATGACAGACGTTCTTGGAGGTCTAGACCCTAACTTGCCCACTCTTACAACTTTAACCAATAAATAAGACAATAAAATAGCTCCTCTCATTCATATAGTACTTTCCCAAGCGACCCCTGCCTCGGTCATTCTTCCTTCATAAAAACACCAAGGGCAAGTAGATAGCCATGGGTTTGGTGAGGCTCTGCCTGTCATTCCAGATGCTCCTCACAGTTAGTGCTGTCCAATGTAATTTCCATGGGTTCTACTCAGAGTACCCTCCAGCTTTCCAACTTTTGTCTTGATGCAGGGAGCTTAGCCACTTAGCATGGTGGGACTCAGTATTGGCTCTTACACACTGCCAGGCCCTCACAGCATCTGCTTCAGAATTTGTACAACAGAAGCTTAACACCTTGACAGTATGCATGCACTGGGGACTCTGAGATAGCTTTGGGGAAGAACTCTTGGATGGTGATGATCCACTGCCTCCAGATTTCCTGCTCACAGTTCTAGATACAGATTAGGAAGGGGTCTGCTTTTCTCCTGGGAACCACAATACGCCTAGTCTTCAGTTGTCACTATTGCCTTTGTTTGGAAGAGTAACAGTTCACATCCAGTCCCACACCATCCAAGCAGCAGATGAAACGTTTCACAAATCTGTTTACAATACTTTCCTCCACGCCTTCCTCTCCATCACCATTTGCTCTCTACTGTCTCGTTTCCCTTTTCGGCCCTTAGCTTGGATCTGCTAGGGACCCTTTTTGGAGTCAGAAGGTGCCCCCCCAGGACTGACTGTCCCAGCTATGGCTGTCTCTGGAGGGCTTCCTAGGCCTTCAGGTTTGGGCTTGAGTAGGTTGTCAGGCAGTCTGGGCGGTAGTGCAGGAAGTGGAAGGAAAGTCAGATTCCCTCCGACAGGACCTGAGCAGACAGTGGCTTCTAGAAGAACCGGAGTGAAGGGAACTGACTCCTCAGGGCAACCCAGGAAAGGCCTGCTTCCTCCCTGTACCACCCAAGACAAGAGGAGGATAGGCAGGTATACCAGGAACCCAGTGAGTGGAAAAACAGTGACAGGAAGGGTGCAGAATGACGAAGGACATAAACCCCGGAGAGCGCCAATCCCATTCACTGGGCTAAAACCCACACACTATTACAGTGGTATCTTCTTTAAGAAATAATTGACACAGATTAAAAATGTGGAGGTGTAAAGTGTGTTTTATTATGGAAGGAACTCATCTTTAAAAGGAGACCTGCCAGTCAGGCAGCTCTAATTCCTTAGCTGTCAGAGGAGGAAGACACGATTGTACTTGATAGTGCTGGAGAAACATCAAACTCTTCCATAGAGGAACCTGCAAGGCTGGTGTGTGTGCAAACTGCACATAAAGTATTGGAAGAAAGAGCAAACACTTATAAAGCGACATAAAAAGTCAGGGAACCTGAGATAAAGCAACATGCCTATTTAGTACGTGAGTCGTGGTAGGTGCTGAGTCTCTAGGGAGAGCTATTAAGATGGGGAAGGAAATGTGGGAAGAATACTCAGAAACTAGTGTGCTGAGATTTGCCAAGCCAAACTGGGAGGTAAGAAGCACTTACTGGAGGATGAGAAAAGGGATCTAGAAGACAGCGAGTATGAGTTCAGAGAGGCCAGTAGGAATGGAGGTCACTGCACACGCACTAAACCAGAAGGATGGGAGGGCAGCCTTCCACACTGGCAGCTGAAGGGTAAACCAGACCACACTTATGGACAGACACTGCACAAAGGCAACGAAAAGCTGAAAGCTATTCACACCTGGTAGTTGTTTTTTCTAGGAATAAAAAAAAAAAGTAACATTCAAAGATGACTGTGTAGCCTTGTGTGAGAACGTGTTTATTAAAGTTCAATTGTTGATCACATGTGTGAAAGCAGAAAAGAGAATACTAGAGGTGGAAGTGCGTGAGCTAGAGGAGGAGGGCTGGGGAGAAGGAAGAGGAGGAAAAACAATTCTTGTTTGGAAAATGCCATGATGAGACCAATGCTTTGCTCAGTAACTTAAAAAAATTAGTTACTTTTAAATTACTTAAACATAAGAGAAGTTAAATAAGATAAGCATACATTTACCTTGAAAAGATACTTTTTATGCATGCAAGTATGTGCACACACATTGCGTCACATCTGCCATCCCCAGCATGGCTTGGCCATGGAAACCTGAGTAGGGGCAGCAAGGATGGACACACGTACACAGAAAAGCTAGAGTTGTGTGGAATGTGCCCATTTTGATGGAGCCATACCTATTACAACAACCAGGAACCTCAAACTGTTTATTATGTCCAGCCACCAAGGAGGAGAAATTAGCTAGTCTCAGTAGCTGTGGATGAGCAGTCTCAGGCTCAAACACCCAGGAGGTAGCTGCATTGGCTAATTTTTACACACAGTAGTAAATCCCTCCTCCTCAGACCAGGACCAGGGGAAGGGCTTTCCTTTCCTAGAGGAGGAAGGCTTTGCCAGTGTCACGTGCCTTGGAGGCCTTGCTCCTTGACATGGGTGGCTCATGCCAAGGAACGCCGTGACCCAGAACTGCATTTGTTCAGGACTTCACTCCCTCCCTATGCATGGCTGCTTGTCTGTGAGATCATAACATGGGTGTAGCCAGGAGGGCACCAGATGCCCTGGAACACAGATTAGAGGTGGCTGAGAGCTGCTGTGTGGGTGCTGGAAACCACCTGTCTCCTCTCTATCCAGATGCAGTCCTTTGTTCCTTGGGGCAAATGTCCCTCCCCTCTCCCTTGTCCCTTTCTTCTCCCCTTCCTCTACCTCCTAGGTTTGTCCCTTATCCCTGCCCTCTGTCCCTCTGGGGACATAAATCTCCTTTGTACTGAGAGCCCGGTCTTGGGTGTCTTGTGCCCACTGCTGGTCCCTTCAGATATAACACAGTCATTAAAATGTTAGGAAAGAATAACCTATATGAGAAAATGTTCACAGTAAGTGGAAATTGAAAAACAGTTTATTTATTCCATGTGTGAGGGGAAATGGGTTGAGCTACGGTAACGTGTTTTCATCAGTTATCTTATTAGTAAAAGTTCGGATGACTTAAAAACATAGTTACTTTTCTGCAATTTTCAGATCATATAAGACTGTTTCTCTGTACCGGCAATATCCTGAATATTTTAAATGTTATTATTTCACCTACACAAGAACTTTAATGGGTTTTAAAGATAGGGAAACAGGCTTACAGAGGACAAATTAATTTAAACCTGGTTGAGTAGGGGGCTGCTAAAACTAAACTTTACACACACACACATATGCACACACACGCATATACACATACACACACATATACACACACATACACACAAACATTCTCACACACACATACACACATGCACATACACACACACACATACACACACACAGGCACACACATATACTCACACACATATACACAGACACACATGCACAGGCACACATTCTCACACACACACACACACACACACACACACACACACACTCACGCACGCACGCACGCTCTCACTCACACCATTTTAAAAACAGAAAGCAGTGTCTACATGGTGATCATGTTACAAGGTAAAGTGGCTCCTCACTGAGACCCAGTCAGTGAGAACACTTGAGCAAAGCATGGTGGTAGCTGGGAAAGAGAAACACTGAAAGTGAATTTTAATTTCCCAGAACCGGATGCAGCAGGGAATTAGACGTGGCTGTGCTGATGGGTGTGCTGAAAGAGCAGAGCCAATTGAAGCTACACACTACACTATTAAAAGTCTTCAACCTCTCCACCTATCTCCCATCTTAGCGAACACCAACAACCACAACTCCGAGCTCCCATCCCCAAATCTCCCATGCCAAAAGCTACTGAAGGGCTTTGACTAATGTTAGAGCTCTTCAGGAAAATAAATGGCAGAGAAGTGATCGTAGCTGCAGCTTCAAGGATGGCAAAGCTGCCTTCAAGAAACTGTAAGTGGTGTGGAACAAAATGGCAAGGACTAGAATTTCGATAGTGTCCCCATTAGCAAGATATTCTCCAGTGAGACCTGACTTCAAACCACTTGGTGTTTTCTTCCCTTGGAATTTACAAAGATCAAGTGGGCACCTATTCTTATCCTTTGTGGACTTAAACAAAACCAAACAGGCTTCAGATATTTTTAACTGAGCTATGAAACCACATGCCATCTGTCAGGTCCACAGGAAACTCCATTTCCCCAGAATCCAAAAAGCAGTGCAGATATCTAGAAACGGGCTCAGCCCCAGCCATAGGAAGATTTCTGAAAGTCAGATAGAAGCCAGCATTCCTTGGGAACTTTCTTATCACTGGTGAAGGGACACATGGCTACCTGCAGTGCCTATTGGCGTGTCAAGGATCACACTGGCCTCCAGGTTCCTTCCCTCAGCACCCCAAGTTCTTGCTGTGCATTTCTATATATGTGTGTGTGTATGTGTGTGTATTTGTGTATATGAGTATGTATGTATTCCGCCCTCCTAGCCCCTCTCACCTCCTCCTCTACCCTAAACTCACACCAGAGCCACTGGCTTCCTTTCCTTGGCTATAACCAGGCTAGTTTCAGTATGTTTTTTCTCTTGCTTCCTTTTCTTTCTTTCTCCCTTCCTCTTCCCCTTCCTCCCCACTTCTCCAGATGCTTCTGCGCTCTCTCTCTCTCTCTCTCTCTCTCTCTCTCTCTCTCTCTCTCTCTCTCTCTCTCTCTCTCTCTCCTTCCCTTCCTCAAATCTACAACAAAATCTTTCCTTTTAGCCATACCATAGAGTGATCATGTCAGTCTATACACCTATCACTATAATTTTAAAAGAATGTGACAATGGACAGCAGTCCTTCCCATTTATCTTTGGGCTCCATATCTAAGCTCAAATACTGCAGCGGCTTCTGTTATATGCTGTGAATGGACATAGGATCTAAGGCTGGATGAAAAGCATTAGCATACCAAGACTGTTCTAGCTACCCTTAGCTGTTATGTGGACACAGTCATCTGGGAGACTGTCAGCTGTGGAATGAGACAGTGCTGTTGGTATGTATGTAAGGGATTGCCTTGACTGTGGGTGGCTCTATTCCCTAGGCAGGTCATCCTGGGAGGCAGATCAAAGCTACTGAAGGGGCTCAAGAGAAGCTCTGCAGTTAAGAACACTGGCTGCTCTTCCAGAGGACTTACTTGGGTTGGGTTTGAGTCTAAGCATCTACATGGCAGCTCATACTGTCTCTATTCCAACCCCAGGGGATCCCATGACCCCATCTGGCTTCTGTGGGCACTGTACACATGTGGTGCCCAGACAGACAGGCACACAAAACATTCCTCTACATAAAAAATAAGATCTCATAAAAAGCTAGTTAAGTGCTAGCCTATGAGAGAGTCAGCAAGCAGCTTTTCCCCGAGGCTGCTTCGAGCTCCTGCTTTAGTCCCTGTCCTGGCTTCCCTTGATGATGGACCATAAACCTTAAGATGAAATGAACCCTTTCTTCCACTGATGCGCCACTGCTCAGAGCGGTCGTCTCACTCACAGAAGGGAAACTTGAGCAGAGTCTTAAGCGAAAGAGCTGATCTTGCACCAGGTGACAGTAAGTTTACCACTGTTCTCACATGCAAATGTTAACCCTCACTCTCAAGGCCCTCAGCTCAGTGAGACTCTCAGCGACCCGAGTTTGACATAAGAAAAAAGATAGGAAGATCAGAAGAGAAATCGATTCTGAAAATACTGAGCTGAGAGGGGTTGGCTTTGGGAAAATGGCAACTTAGGGAGGGTGGTTAGGTAGGCACAGGATAAAGCAGAGAGTGACATGGAAATAAATCCTTCAGATTCTATGCCGAAACAAAGAGGGAAAGAGGGAAGGGTGCTACATCTGGCCCCGTTCCAGGGACAGGCAGACCTGACTAGGGCAGCAGGGAATGAAGAAAGGAAACACACAGACACAGAAAAGCTGAGGTTGCCTGGGCTGCATCCCAGAAGTTTTGCATATTATTGTATACAGTTGAACAGGGAGGAGGGTGGTTGAACCCATGACCACAAAGGAGGAGCTGGTGCCTACAGCTAATCATGGAGGTGGTTTATGGTCTACAGCTAGCTCACGGAGGCAAGGGTAGCTAATTTTGGGGGAGTCGTTTCTCTAGGGGAGAAATCTTTAGGCCATGAATATGGGGAGGGGCTGGGGTGAGGAGAAAGCTATGATAAGCATTTGCAGCACACACTACCAACGTGTGTACTCAGGACCAGGAGGGGAGGCTTGGCAGTCCCCCTCTGAGCCATCCCTTTGGAGAGGCGCTGCCATTTATTTCCCTTTGGGACTGATGCATGGCTGGCTCATGCCAATAACACACATCTACTTCTCACACTTGGTGCTTCCACGCTCCCTGCAAATGAGCAATATTTCATTGCAGGCAAGGTTTCCCTGCCCTTGAATGGAAGTGCACGAGTGTGTGTGTGTGTGTGTGTGTGTGTCGATCTGGCAGCAGCCAGCACATAGCCCGCACATTAATTCTCTGAGGTCCCCATTGGAATCCATCTTTCTTATGGTAACATATCATTAACTTCTGACAGGTGTTCTTTGGCTCCAGGCACTTTAGAAGAAAGTCAGAGTGAATGCCCTTGCCCACCAGGACAAGGACGCAGGAGAGCAAGAGTGATTTCTCTTCTCTGCCTGCCAACACTGTCACTTCTTGCCATTTTTAGTCTTTGCTACTTCTAACCTAAAGAGGTTATTTAAGGAAAGAACCCTTGAGAGACCATCTTGTACTCCTAACCTCGTAATTCTGCCTCAAAAAAACAAACTAGGAACCTTCAAGAGATGGCACCAGGTGTTCACCAGAAGCACAACCATGAAGTCTCACTTCTATGGCAATTTTAGATCGCTATGGAGAGCCATGGCTGCCAACGGTTGTGTCAATGGTTATGGCGAAGGGGGAACCCAGCATGTGGAGGACAGAAAATTACAGAACATACTTAATGCTGAAGCTCAAGTTTTAATCTAAGCAGTAACGTGATGACCAACCACTAAGCTACACATCACTAGAGACAATCCTTCTGGGATGCCTCAGGAAACGAACTTTTACTAAGTTTATCATTCTGCTAACTCACATTTACTATGAGGTCAAGTTCATGTGGTAGCATGAAGCATGCCAGGGCATGTAAATATACCTCTAATCTCACACAACGGAGTATGTCTTTCTAGCTAAGGATGGCTGGCCTTATCCACAAAACCCATACCAGCCCACTTTCCAGACTTCTGGTCTCTAATTATTCTAAGATATAATCAGCCAATGTATCAAACACTGTCTAGCCGTGAGTTAGCTCCTCTTATTATTTTGATCAAAACCTACATTTAAGCCTCCGGGCTTATTTTTTTAGAACCTGTTTACAGATTAAGAAGCTGAGGTTATTTCCCTACTTCCAAGGGTATGAAGAACGAATTCTTTGCTCCTCAATTACCACACACACTCCAGAGAAAGATCAGGAATTCAACAGTAAATATCACACTACTTTGATGGTCCTTCCCTGAATTTTGTTTTCAGAGCACACATACACTTTTAGATGTTAAGCGATGGTGGCAGCATAAAAACAGCCAGCCGACCAGCCCAACGCTCACCAATCTAATGAGCACTGAAACAGCACTCAGCCAAAGTTGTTGGGCTAATGTTTTGCGATGAGCAAGTTCCTATCTCGTCTGCAGTCATAAAGAAGAAATTGTTTCACATTTTACACACTTGAGAGGCATAGGAAAAAGATCCAATGATATTGATTTATGGAGAAATATTTTTTTATTATTTCAAAAATTATATGGTTTATTCCTTATTAAATTCCCTCCCATTTCTGAATCTTGGGCTATGGAGCCTGGGGAAATATTAACTTCCATAAGTATTACTCAAATGTATTCTAGAAAGTTCCACAAATAATTCTTACTGAAAATGCCCTTGAGGACTGAGAAAGCCAATGGGACTGTTACAAATGAATTACAAAAACCTCGTGAGTTATTAATCAAAATGATAGCATTCCAAGGCTATGACACTAGAGCTGCCCCTGGAGGTCTTAGTCAGAACATACATAAAATATTCTTGGCTTGAGACAGCTATTTATACAGGAACAATTCCAGAGGACTCCTACTGGGCCTCACTTGGCTGCTACCCCATAGCTACCTCCAGGAAGCAGGGGTGGCCAGAGTGTCAGGGAAGCTCCAGATGAGTCGGGCTGATGTGGCTTCAAGAAGGATTTTCAAGGCCAGTATTAGACTTAGGGTCCTTTTATATGAAATGGAATAAGAAGGGTTGAACTTTCTACTCAGTGACTTGGTGATAATTTTATTTAGTGTCTCATGACTAACTCAATGAGAACCCCCACCCTCACCCCCAATCATTCAGCTCAGGTCATCTAGCTGGACAGCAAGTACCTTTATGATCCGTCTCCCTGAAACTCAGAAAGATATCATGGTCACAGGAAAGTCTCAGTAGATGCACACAAGGGAAAGGCCTCTGTGTTCTTTACCGAATTAGGTGGCTGGCCTTGATCAGCATCTTTGTGGGTTAGAACTCCAACTGTCAGTTTGTTGGGGTAGGGAGGGGGGTGGCTTCCTTTAAAATTAGTCATGGGGTTTGCTCTATCCTTGGTTCAAATCTGTTTTAACTTGGGCTATGTATTTGAGAGGGAGAACTCTGGATCGCACCTGCTAGTTGAATTTGATACAATGTAGCATGGATTTCTACCCAGCTTTACAGTAAGTTCTGACAGACTCCTAGGGTTGTACCAGGCCCTTTACAACAGCCCTTGTGCATATCCCAGGACTCTCTAGCTTGTAAAGGTTGTTGTTGTTATTGTTGATGTTGTTGTTTTAATTACTACTATTACTAACCTATTTTATTAAATTATATGTATCACGTATTTGTGTATGTGCATGCAAGTCTGTGGGGTGCCCAGAGGACAAATTGCAAGCTTCCTTCTTTCCCGCTACTATAGTGGTTCTGGGGCTTGAAGTCAGGCTATCAGGCTTTGCCAGGGCTGACTTAGCCCACTGAGCCACCCTGCTAACCTATAATATTTTTAATTCTTATAAAAAAAAACTGACTATATGCATTGACATTGCCACAGGCTCCTTTTTCTGTCATTTAGAATTGGCAGTTTGCTGAGCCTCAGAGAGCCGGAGCCCTCCCCACTCTGAAGCAAAGTGACTGTCTTAGGAGATACCAGACGGCACTGACATTCTTCCCGGCAGCTTGTGGGCAGTCAAGCAACCCTTAGAAAGCTGTGTGAAACCACACCACAATTTGCTCTTGAATGTACCCTGGCATGGTCAGAAGAGCACCCTCACCTCAGCCAAGTCAGCCAGAGCACTGCACCAGGATGCAGGCAGAAGGAAGGGAAGCTGGAATCACCGGCAGGAATGTGTAACTACACACAGAACTCAAAAGGACATCTTATTTTAGAAAAGAGAAGAAAAGGATACCTAATTGCATGGAAAGGCTGTAATTTCAGCAGCGAGCGCACCTGCTTATGTAAACACAAAGTGACAGATCCTTAGCTCTCAATAGGCAAATCGGTCGTAGACCATAGAAAGAAAAGATGCCTACTGCCAGCTCCAAAAAAACACAGCTGGATAGGTCGGTGCACAGTCCAGGGCTAGGACGGCCTCTTTGCTGTTCATTTTTATTGTACATGCCAAGGGAACACTATTTTAGATGTTGAGGATACATGTTGGGGGAGGGGCGCCGTGCCCGCTCCAAGCATGCTGTGGGGCTAGGGGAGAGGTGAGGGACCACATGCTAACAGACGTAAGGATGCTCTTTCAAGAGAGACAACCAAGGAACCTAATAGCCTAGGGTAGCCTTCGGCTTGCCTAGAGAGCCAGGCTGTGCCAAGAACTTAGGACAGGCAGTGGGGTAGGAGGGGTAAGAGGTAACAGCCAGCTATGTCAGCGTGATTTTTAAAGTGTGGGAAAACTGGAGCCATGAGAACACAGAATTGGTAATTTCACAGGTAGAGAAATCAAACACATAAACATTGGACAAATCTGAAATATTCTAGTTTTAAACCGCTCATTTGCAATGACAACAGACGCAGGCTAAAATGAACGTTTCTCTACTGCAAAATGTGCGAGCGCTCCCCGCTGTGGGATAGGAAAGTGGCATTTTCAATTGAGCAGGACAGAGGTCTAACGGGCTCCCCTCTCCAAACCCCCACACCTCACTAGCCTCTCATGCAGGTCTTGTTGAATGAAGGAAGTTCCCCATCACAGAGAATTTGAGAAAGACATATAGACTCATATCTAGAATGGGCTAATATTTCCCACTGTGAGAATCTCAGTTCCCAAGAGGAAGTCCAGTGGGAACATTTACAGTGGCCAGAGTCCATCCACCTACCAGCCCTCCTTGGAGGAGAGCTGGGAAAACTGGAAGCAACTTCACTTACCCTCCTGGGTGGGCCAGCCGCGCTCCTAACCAGCCGGCTAGTGTACTGAGTTCTTGCTGTGTCATGGGCTCGACGCTCGGTGCTCTAGAGACTACCTCATTAAACTTTCACTACAACCCTGCCAGACACGTACGCTCACTGGTGTGCCCTCGAACACTCTAGCAACAATCTAGACCACCATCATAAATATTTTGCGTAGGCAAAACTTCAGAAGTCACACGCTAAAAAAACGTAGACACACCGAACACGTGCATTAAGACTCTTTTTATTTGTTAGAGACCAATCAAAGAAGACTCCGAGTTTCTTTGGCATTCAAGACAAAAGAAATAAAAGCTAGCATCTGTACAAATCACAGTATCATTAAATTATAGGAGGACAAAAACAATGCCCATGGCAGACATTATTTATCAGTTAAAGAACATGACACGTGGACCACTCAACAAATGACTTCATTTCCAGGACAGATTGTTCACCCATATCGAAGAAGAATGAGCACTGGACAGCTATTAACAAGCTAACATGAGAACTCTGAAATATTTCCTTCAAGTGCAGAAAACTAAGTTTTATACACAGATATCACATTTTAAAAAAACACAGTATTTTAAGGTCTTCTTCTAAAGAACTAGATAAATTTTCAAGGTCTTTTCTAGTTCTTCAGTTAAAAAGAACATCAAGTTTGGATATGTGTGGAAGTCCTGCAATATTTTCCAAATGGTGTCTATAAACAGTAGCTTTACTGCATGCTACCCCATTGTACATAAGCTATCAGGCCAAGAAGAATTCTGTATTAGTTTATCATTTGTGATAAAAATGAATTTTGATGGAAGGAAAATGTATGCTTCCTTGGTTTAAGAAACCGAGCACCTCTTGGTAATGTAAAGCCAGAGGGACAGTTAAGAAGGGCAGAAGACTGCAAAGTGAAATGCAAAGAACCAGGAATTTTGAATGCATATACATATTCTATCAATACTAAGAATTTCCCTTCAGTTTCACGTGCTCTAAGAAAATCTATCCAAATGGGTTGAGAAAACCGGTAACTTTGTCACTCTGTTTCTAAGGGACATGAATGGGTCATGAACATAAGGGAGCTCTATAAAAATCTAACTGGTATTTATATGCTTTTCCTCTAACCTAAATATTTGTTATTTAGGAACAAGACTGTGCCTGTGTCTTTCCTGGTCCTTTAGCAGTCTGTAAAGTGTTAGGCATTAAGTACAGGAACAACGTTTTCTGGATAAACAGATCAAAACTCAATTTAAACGGATCAAAAGTGTATCAAGAACAATAAAGATTTCAATATCCAGAATTTCAATCAGTTCACCATTAATCACATAAATAGTAAACAATGAACAGCAGTATCTAATAAGATCTATGTTACTGGGAAAATTGATGTTTTTAAACATTGTTCGTGATTCACCAGCTCCCTAAAATATTAAGAAACACAAAAAATGCAATTACCAGGAAGCTTTGCCTTAGAACGCATCTGAAATATGCCAGGACACAGGAAAGACTCCTATATTCATGAGCAGAAATAATCTTCCAAATGGTTTGCTTTGAGAGTGTGCCTGGAGTAAGCCTTTTATCCAGCAGATGGCGCTGAAGAATCAAGCAAAATGTCTACCATCTGAACTCCCCAGGATGGAGCCTGAAAGCTCCTGATGGTGGTCCTTTTGTTGACTAAACCAACAACTGGCACCATAGTGAACTATGACAAGCAGGGGACTGGCTGAACTGGGTTATAAAAAGCAAGCCTTATAATTCATTCACATGTTCACTTAGTATTTCTTGAATGCGTATGATGTTCCAAGGGTGGTACTGAATACAGAGAACTAAAGAAGAGTTCTTGCCATCAAAGAACTTGCGATTTAAGAAAGCAAATAACCTGAAAACAGATAAACACAAGCAAGTGTAATCAATTATCTAATTGAGAAGCTTGAAAGACACTTGCCTAGTAGGATATTTGAGCCAGCTCTTGAGGAATGGAAGGAGTTTTCTGGTAGAACCAGTGCTGTGGCCTAGATTCTAGGGTTTCCCCAAATGCCCCATGGGTTGCAGGCTTGGCTCTCAGTTGGATGTGGGTGGGTCACAGGGATGCCGGCTTCCTCAGTGTTTGATGCATGTAAAGGGATGAGCCTCTGCCCATGAGCACCAGAGGAAGGCTCTGTAAGGTGGACCTTGCTCCTTTATCTCTTGCTCTTGGCTTCCTATCCACAAGGAAAAAAAAAAAGGAGCCCTTTTACTGGTTGCTCTGGGTGCCACAATATTCTGTCACATTGCAGGTCCAAAGTGATAGAACCAGTTGACCAAGGACTGAGAACCCTGGAACCTCAGCCAGGATCTTTGTCTCAATACTCCTCCAGCCCCAAATCAGGTACTTTGTCAATGTTACAAAAACGCTAACTACTGTAATTGGGGAGTATCGCCCAAGACAGAATTCATACGGGCACAGAGCTGAAGTGGGGTTATAGACAGGGGTGTCACAGGGCCTCAGTCAAGCGGATGTGGGCATTTGGAGGGAGAAGAAACTGCGAAAGAAACAGAATCCGAGGAACTAACCTCAGGTGGGAACCAGGGGAAAATGTTCAGGAATTTTAACAAGGATAATTATTAGTAACAGCTGCTATTTATAGAAACTTTCAATATGCAAAGTGCTAGACTTAAATGTCCTATCTTCTTCCAAGTCCTAGAAATACATACTAGTTTCCATGCCCACTTTTCAGAGCCTGGCCTGCTATGTACGTTCTTCAGTTCCTTCCTTGCATATACTCAAAGAACAAGTCTCTCCCCACCATCCTCCTTCTTTTAAACATCTTAGAAGGAAGCTCGGCAAGCTATCAGCAGGCATCACTCCATTCCTAAACAAACCATGGAGCCCTGAACGCAGAGAGCTGGCTTCCAAGTCGCATTGCAATTGGCCAGTTCTGTGGCGGACGCCCTTGAACATAATCCTCAATTAGAAGGCCCTTGGTCTCTTCAAGTTCAACAGTTCAGTGAGCTGCTGGCCTAACAGTGGAGGAAGAAGATCTTCAAAGCCCCCCTCCAACTTAGGATCTATTATATGAAATATCCTTTCTTCTGCCATACCCAACAATAGAGGTGCTGGAAGCAATGCCAGGCGGGTTATAGACAATGTGTAGAACCTACATGATCTGGAGACTCTAGGCTGTAGCCAGAAGGCTGACAGACACATTGCAGAGGAAAATACTGTCCTGGTGTGACTGCGTTGCTTCTGTCATATTAAGTGGTAATCCTTAATATGACAGAATTCAAGTTATACTATATGAGCCTAACAAACAGAAGGCACACTGACTATCCAGAAGGCTAAAAATATGCCTCTAAATAGAAGTTTCTCTAAAGCGTCTACATTCGCTGTGCTGATGTTGCAGCTATCAATGGGCAGTATGAAGCCACTACTGAATTAACAGAGCCGGTGAAAAAGTCTCATGGCTACAAACTCCTGCTGTCACATGAGTGGCAATGAGCCAACCCACTGATTAAGTAACAGAGCTGCTCTCTCAGAGCCTTAACTGAGGCAGCAGAGATGACAGCCAGTGTGACTGAGTCACAGCATCAGACTGACTACCCTGGCAATGAGCAGCCAGAGCAGAAAAAAACACCAACTTCTTATAGGGGATTCCTGGGGGGAAAAAAAATCTTAACATACTTTATACTTTACAGCAAGCACTGATGTCACTCTGGGAAAAAAAAAAGATTCACAGAAACCGTGTACTCTGAACTTCATAGAGACCAGACCCATGGGAAGCAATGCTGAGCAACAGTCTAAATATTAAAATAACCTTAGAAAGTACCCCAAAGTTGGAGTATCATAGTTCCGACTGGCTGGTAACCATGAATAATGGGTGGCACTTTGGGGCACAAAACACTTGGGACTGGGAGTTTTTAAATGGTAGAAAGTGCAGGAATGATGGAACTAGACTAGGCTCTCTGCTCCCACTGCATCAGAGAAGGTTCTGCATTCTTCACGTCACTAGATGTCGTGGGTGACAATGAGAAGGACTTGAGTTGGAAAGGACTATAAAGTGAATTTATGTTATTTACTAGATCTTTAGAAACATTTTACTAAAAACTTATTTTAAACCTGGAGTTCTCTTTGAATTCCAAGAGACTGTATAAATAAATTCTCAGGGAATTAGTTCAAGCAGAAACTTGCCGGCTACTACTGGAGGCGAAATAAAACAATATAAATATTTTAATCAACATGATAAGAATGTTCCTAAGAATTAACATTGACTTGAAGCCAGGCACTAAATCAAGACCGTGTGTGTGTGTGTGTGTGTGTGTGTCCTCTAAAGTCAGAAGAGAGGCAATGAAGGATTCAGCTCAAGGGAGTGAGGTCTTGCTTAGTGAGCACAAGCACCTAGGCTCAGTCCCCAGAACTGGAAACACACACACACACACACACACACACACACGCGCGCGCGCGCACAGCTATCAAATGTTGCATAGCTAGAAATACATACAGGATAGGAGCCACCTATGTGAAATGATTTTTAAAAATTTAAGAGAGAAATTAAAATGACATAAAAGTGACAAATCAATTAAGTTTTCCTTAAAAAGGAAACATAGTGTCATAATCTTGTTATTTATTAAGTCCAGTTGGGAAACATGAACTTTAATTATTTATTTTTTATTTTTTATTTTTTTGGGGGGTTTTTCGAGACAGGGCTTCTCTGTATAGTCTTGGCTGTCCTGGAACTCACTTTGTAGACCATGCTGGCCTCGAACTCAGAAATCCGCCTGTCTCTGCCTCCCAAGTGCTGGGATTAAAGGCGTGCGCCACCACCACCCGGCTACCTTAATTATTTTTAATGCTTCATATTTTGTGTTTTGCTGTTATAAGACCATTAAGTAATTCGCACAGTTACTCAGGCCTCCGTCCACTATGTTAAATGAGTCTATGGATACTGAAACACACTTCAGATATAAAGGAACACTGAACATCTAAAAAAAACACTGCTTAACTTTTCCATGTGTTATTAGCCTGATACCTAAGGTTTAATGAATTTTGGACCACTAAAATAATGGCAAAAATTCAATTAAAATGCCCCCCCCAATATTGTTGACTGTAATATAGAAGATGGGAACTTAGGGGAACCCAAACAGAGAAAAGCACTCATATTAGAATCATTTCAAAGCCACAGATTTGTGTCAGGTGATTCTTCTCAATGCCAAGTTTCTTGTGGGTTTGTTCTGCAGGGCCTGACCAACATGGGAAGCAGGCTGGAGATCAATGGCAGCCAGGGACACAACAGCTGCCTGGACCAGCTTTAGAACTGTCACAATGTTTCTCTGTTGTTTTTCACAGTACAAAACCCAAGACCCTTTCAATGAAAGGGAGACACAGTCTTTAGGAGCAGATTTGACACATGGGTCTAGCAATGGAGCAGTCAGCAATTAAATACAGAGGAGAAAATGACCCGGCTGACTCAATGAGCTTTGATTCGATGTACTTCGGACCCCATCACTGAGGCTCATTTTCTTCTAAGGCTCCTGACAGGCGCAGCTTTGTGCCCCAGGACAAATCAGCTGAATCCTCTATGTTTTCAGGGCTCGCTGAGTGTTTAGCCATGTGCTGCCTTTTCATTTACTGGTGTCTCTGCAGCGATGGGGCATTCCTGCCCTCACCACTCATGGATCGCTACTTCTTAAATTACACCAAACCAAACCAAAGGAGGCAGGCGAGAGTGTGCTCGTTTGCAAACACACACACACACACACACACACATCCCATATATATATATATATATATATATATATATATATATATATATATATATATACCACACATATACACACCTGTCTCTCTCAGTGTCTACCCTCTTGAAAGTCTACCTTGGCTGTTGTGGTCACCCCACTCTTCACAGAAGAGGAAAATAGAGTGGAGAGTCCACACGAACCAGAATCTCAACTCCATCCTGCAGAAAGAGAGGAGGAACTGATGGCCGATATAAACGTCACGGGGGTTGTTATCATTAAAAGGGGCCGAGCAGTCCCTGCAGACGATCCGCTCTTTGGCTCTAATGGAAACGGAATTTCTCTATCAATTCTCGTATTCCATTTGAGCAACAAGAAGAGCTAAGAGTGCTCCCCTAAGGCTTTCCTCAGACATCTAGACAGAGAGATGGACTGTGGGAAAACAAAGAGGCCATGCATTCCCTTTGCAGGGTTCTTCAAGTCTCTGTGTGGTCCTGGGAGCTTCCTCATTTGGAGGACAAAATACAGATCTTCTGGTGCTGGGGCTATACAGCTTTGACTTGCCCTCGGGGGGTCAGGGCATTGAGGCTTTTGACTCAAGGTAATTCCATTTTAATTCTGTCTCTATTTGCATGCATGCATCCATATGGCAGGGAACACATCACCAGCCACGAATAAGGGAGGATGCAGGCGATGTTTTAGTGACAGGAAATATCTACAGCACACTGAACGGTGGGAGGATGCACGGAGCTGGGCAGAGCCACCAAGATCAGAGCTTTCCAGGTTAGAGGAATCACAGGGTAATTTTGTTTTCTCCTCTAAGTTTTTGTGGTCTTAGGATTTCTACAACCACTGGAAATTATATTTCTAATAACATGATGTTGGCAGCAAGAAAAGAACAATCGGCCCACCATCCTTTTCTCCCAGAGAAGAAGAAATGGGGAAAGGACTGGACATGTAAACTTCTCCTGTATTAGCCACTTAAGCGTTAACCTCCCCTGTGCCAAGATTTTGGCTTTGGACACAGCAGAAAAACTACCTTAAAAAGTCTCTGGCACAGGGAAGAGGGCAGGCAAAAACAAAAAAACAAAAAACAAAACAAAAAACAAAACACAAAACAAAACCCAAAAAACCAAAAAAACCTACCACACTAAAAGTGTAAGTCTAAAAACGAACAGTGCAACAAGCTTTATACCAGAATAGCAGGGGCATTCCTAGAGAATGGAAATCAATGGGTTCTACTTTAAGAAATGATCATCTAGATTTCTCATTCTTCATATCCTTAACTTGTCAACACACATTTCATGTGAATAATGCGCTGAAGGAGAAAACATTTGCTCTTATTGCACTCCAGCTTTAAAAGGGAAAAAGGACGGACCCTGTAGGAGCAGGATTGATGGCATATGGTAATTACACGATTAGGTTGAAGGATCCGTAATAGCATAAGCTTCCATTAAACACATTCCTCAAGAGGCACACTTACGAAAAGAAATTAGGCCATTTACAAATCATAAACAAAAAAGTCATGCAGCAAATTCTTTTGTATATAGATCGTCTGCAGTCTTTTTCCTGCCACTCCTGGCTTGGGACCATTCAGAGAAAGTTAAACGACATTGCAGGCAAGAAGCAAAGACCTGCAGCTGTGACACATGGCAGGCGCTTCCAAGGCAGGAGAAGCTGTCCAGGCGACAGGAAGACCATCCACTGAGTATCTGCACAATGTAAAAACTGGTCAGCTGTGGCTCATTTCCAACCAAGCACCCGACCTCTCGGTCCTCCAAACACAGAGGAGATGGTGCCACCAACACAGAGCACTGAGAGAGGAATGGTGGCAGCCGAGGAAGGAGCAGCTCCAGCTCTCCTCCCCGCTCTGCGGGGCTTTCAACCCGGGCCATCTCCATCACTGTCAGACATCTGGACACACAGACCTGTTCCTGTTCCCTCTGCCTCAACTGCACTTCCACTGCCTTGCTTTCTGTCGGACCTTATCCTGTTAGCCATTTGAAAACATTTCTAGGATCAAATAGAACTAAGTCCAACATACATATCAAGAATGGTCTCCTCAGGTTATAGAATTTCAAACAGCACGAACAAAATAAAGTTTCCTGCGTTATTTCTATCAGAGACCAGCTATCCTCAATCTCCGCAGAAGCTGGTATTCGGTACAACCATTAAAACACTTTAAAATATGGTTTATTAGAATCAGTGCAGACAGATGTGATGTGCTTTCACAACCGCAGCAGAAGCTAAACAGAAGCTGAGTTTCTTCCATAAAGAAAACAACCTGCTAAAATAAACTCTAGGTTCCATTGTGTCTGCTTTCAAAGTGAAGAGAACCAGCACTTAAAGGCTTACCATATCATTCAGCAAGCGGTATTGAGCTCTGCTATGTTCACACTATTTCACAGAGGAGGAGATGGAGAACAAATAATTAATTTCCCAACAATTATCCAGTGGTGAATGGCAGAGCAGAAACTCAACCTAGGTGGCTCCTGCTCTAAGAGATGAGTTTTCCTAATATAAACACAGCCTGGAATGTCTGTGTTAGTGAGTCCCATCATAAAACTTTCACCTAACCTTAGGTTGGGGATGTAGCTCGGTGGTAAAATGCCTGACTAGAATGTTCAAGGTCCTGGGTTCAAATCTCACCACCACAAAGTAAATCTACATATGTAAATACACATGTGTGCATGCTCGAGGGGACACACATACACACACACACACTCAACCTAGCCAGATATACCAGTAACATATGAGTCTGGATCTAGACATACTGTATTGAGGGAGAATAGTTTGACAGACTAAGATTACTCATAAATATCAACACTCAAAAGCAAATGACAAGAAAAAAAATCATGTATTAAATGTAAGTCTTTATGATTTATAAAAGCCTTGATTGTATAATAACATTTCATTTATTCCTTCATTATACTTGAGAAATCAATGAGATGCATGCTCAGCACCTTTACCTTGTAGCTAAGGAAATGAAGGCATGAAAAGACACTGACTCCTGGTGGGGAACAGCATGGCTTTTGTGTCATGCAGAATCCAGGAAACATTTTTATCAAAATAAACCTAAAAATCATGGCTGAACAGGTACAGAGAGCAAGCATTCCTTGTCGAATGGAAATACACTTTTTCCAACCTGTCCCAGTGCAGCCTACCTGTTATTTCATATTTATAACAACACTCTTTCAACAAGATTCATTTTCTTGCTTTCTGGAAAACACCTTGGATAATTTGTTAGGGAAAACATTCTAAGCAAATTCTGACAATTTATCTACTATCTTAGCCAGAAAGGTTTTTGCTCGTGTAGTAGTCATGACCAAAGCATCTCTTATAAAAAAATAAAAAAAAAAATCATCAGATTGCTTACAGTTTCAGAGGTTTAGTAATTGTCATTACAGTGGGGAGAAGAGTGGCATGTGTGGTGTTGGAGCGACTGCTGAGAACCACCAAGAGAGACATTTGGCTTGGCAGGGCTTTTGAAACCTTAAGATCACCCTTACTGACTCACCTCCTCCAACAAGGCCACACCCCCTAATCCTTCTAATCCTTTCAAATAGCATCGTTCTCTGGAACCTAAACATTCAAATGTATGAGCCTGTGGGGGCCATTCTTATTCAGACTACCGCACTTATATCTTCCTTCCTTTGTTGTCTCATGGTTTGAAACAAACAAAAGAACTGAGCAGAGAATAAAAGAAAACAAACAAAACACCCACCCACCCCCCAACAACAACAAAAAATAACTCCCCTTCAAGAGCTCTTGAGATGTGACAACAGAAAGCTCTAACAGGGCAGAGGTGACCACTTCCAGAACAGCATTTAGAAATTTATCACCAGACATGTTTTCCAACATAGAGCTTGTAAAGAGATCTTGAGCTGCACTTGAGGAGAGAGTCAGATACCAATTCAAGGAGGAAAGGTTTGGGAAGTGTAGGCTTGTCTGAAAAATCCCTGTGTCAGAGATATTTCATTTACATATAAACTAGTACCATCCAGTTAGGGATATATGTGAACTGCAAACAAATGGTGGGATCAACATATCGTGACTCTTCTACCAAAACTGCCTTTTAAAAGCACTGTCCTCCCGTCCTGTTCCTTTCCTTCCTTCTTAGCACAACTATGAACTGGGCATGTGTCAGATCAAGCTGTTTCTCAGGTTCAGCCCCACAGACTTAGTGTGCAACAGATAATTGCTTATTGAACTACATAGAGGAACAATACCCCTAGACTCCCGGTGACACACGGAGCTTGCTTTCCCTTCGCCACTTTTCCCACCTTCAGTCAAGTCCTCCAACTCTCGAGTAAAGAAAAGTATTTCTTTGGGTATAAGATGGTAAATCAGTTTGTGCAGGTGGTGCAGTTCCACAACTGTAGAAACTTTAAGAGTGCAGACATAATCGTCTCTGTACAGATCTCGCTCCGGGGTAACTCTCATTTTTTCATTTCAAATAATTGTACTTACTGTCTTAATTATTGCCACTTACATATTTAGTTAGGAGAAAAGTGTAGATCAGAAGCTGAACATTAATAATTTGGGTTTACTAAGTAATAAAAAATGCATTAACTAGATGCAGAGCCAAGGCACCTGGGTAAGCCTCCATCCAGCTCTTACAATCTCTGCTCTGTGAACGGCAGTGGCATTTTTATGTTCTGTTCTTTCTAACCAGGTCCTTGTGTCCTAGCCTTGCTCTCTCTAGAACAGAGGGACCTAAGTCCCTGCTGTTTCTAGAGTGCTCTACAGAGTGCTTCTTCAAAGATCTGTTATGTTGGCAGTTCAACTGAGGTAGCAGGATACAGTCATGAAATGCTAACTTGAAGTTCCAGACCCAATGCAAATCTGAAAACTAAAAATTTTGGCAATCCTCTATGTGACTGTAAAAAGCCCTGACCAAAGCCAAAAAGCCAAAAGTATGGTAATGAAGGGAGAGTGCAGGAGTTAGAATTCCTGGACGCACAGTGTGCTGTGGATAATCTCTTTGCCCAGGTATCCAGGAGAAGGGAGAGAGAGATACAGGCAAGATAGGAGAGGGGGGCTTCAAAAGGACAGAGGCCTATCCTACGCCCTGCACTGAAAGAACGTCTGAGTCTGTCCTAGAAAAGCCCAGAGAACAAGAACGGAAGGAGAGCTGGAGGTGAGGTGACTGCTGGGCTGGCCTGCCCACCCAGAATTATCTGGCCAAGGACCACAGGGTGTCCTGTGGGTAGAGGCAGGCCACCAGAGGGAAGGAGCTGTTTGGATGCCTCATAGAAGCTGCTCAAGGGGACAGCCTAGACCTCATCACAGAGTCTCTGTGGGACTAACAGCCAACAATCCATGGGATGAGCAAAGTGTGCTGCTTACAAGTCAAAGAAGGCAGGCATGAGAGGCGCTCTCACCGCATGCTCCACTGTGATGAAGGGCACTAAGGACATGAAGCCACAGCAGAAGCACAGAAGAAAGCAATGCCACGCCACGCCCCTCCTCCTCCTCCTTTCTTCTCCTTTTGAAAGTTTGGCATATTCAATAGCTCTCTCTCTCTCTCTCTCTCTAGAAATTAGATATTTTCTTTCTTTACATTTCAAATGTTATCCCCTTCCCTGGTGTCCCCTCTGGAAACCTCTCTCTTCTCTTTACTTTTTCAGCACAGGCTCTGGCAGACCAGACCCTGGCTACCAAGGAGAAACTTACAGTGGATTTCAACTGGTAAAGAACTTATTTCTTCGGGGAAGAGAAGGCAGGGTATCTCACTTCATGCCTCAAGCTTTGATTACCTCATGAACCTTGGTAGATTTGCAATTTAACTTTATTACAGTGAAGAATATTGCTTAATCTTATGGAGATTGCCTGAGTTTTCATCCTGGAGATGAATACTTAGTCTGGAGAAAAACTTAGTCTACTGAATATATTCTGATTAGATGTCAGGAAACAAAAATAAAGACCCTCTCAGATGAGAAGCCATGAGTTCTATTTGCTCTGGATCAGCAGAAACTATTTTTAATAACCAACTCATTTAACCCGACAAACTGCCTTAACCTAAATGGGGATTTGGGGTTAAAAACAATGAAAACCCCATTAAGAATAGTAGTTAGGTCTGTGTTGGGTTGGACTGAAGTGAGAAACTCTGACTCCATCGGCCTTGCATCTCGGCTCAGAGCTGCCGTTGTAGTTTGTCTGCTGCTATAACAAAATGCCGTAGAAAGTCTCTTAGTTAGGGTTATTGCTGCTGTGATGAACACCACGGTAAAAAGCAAGCTGGGAAGGAAAGCTCACACTTCTACATCACGGTTAATTATCAAAGGAAGCCAGGACAGGAACCCAGAGGTAGGAGCTGATGCAGAGCCCATGGAGGGGTGCCGCTTACTGACTAGCTCCCCACAGCTTGCTCAATCTGCTTTCTTATAGAACCCTGAACCACTATTCCAGGGATGGCACCACCCACAGTGGGCTGGACCCTCCACATGATCACTAGTTAAGAAAATGCCCTTTTGGTGGAGCTTATGGAGGCATTTTTCTCAAGAGAGGCTCCCTCCTTTCATATGACTCTAGCATGGGACCAGTTGGCATAAAATTAGTCAGGACAAAGTAACATATAAAGAGAAATTCACTTTCCTATAGTTCCAGAAGAAGAAAGCTCCAAGATCAAGCCTTGTCTCTTATGGTGCTATGTAGGTATCCACACAAGGCAACCATGACAGAGGGACAAAAGAGGCCTAGCTATTTGCCTTCAGCTCTTCGAAGTTCACTAAACCCATTTGTGAGGGCTCTGCCCTCAAGACTACATCACCCCCTAAAGTCCCTAGGACTGCTATGTTGGGGATTAAGTTCCCATCTTGGAAAGGTCACAATCATCAAAACACAGTGTCACTGTCCTTTATATGTCTTTCCTTTTCAACAACGGGAGAAGACGATGAGGACCAGCCTCTCAGAGTCAGATTCAGGTCCTCAACACCAGTCAGGTTTGGTCTGAAGGAACACCACAGAGAGTCTCTAGTTGGCCCTGCTTCATCTAGTCATATCTCCTGAACCAAGCTCTACCCAACGGGGTGAGATGCCAGTGCACCAGTCCTTCGTTCAGGAGAGTAAGTGATCTGTTGTCTGACGTGAAGAAGGGTGTCGGGCAGAATAGTAGTGAGCCTGGCTACACCCATGGTCCTACCACAGAGGATAAAAAGCAAGTAACACAACCAAAGTCATACAAACTGGAAGTGCGTCTCTGGCCCTGGAGCCCTGATCATCTATCTAACTGCAATCTGTGCCACTTCTAATGCTCTAAATTGCTAGTTTATACTATTTACATAGTGTATGCGCGCATGCATATGGAGGTGAGGACACGCTGTGGAGCCCTTCCTCCATGTGGGCTCCAGGGTCGGGCCTCGGGTTGTGAGGTTAGGCAGACAGCACCTTTACCAGGTCAACCATCTCCTTGGCCCTGAATCTCTCTTTTAAAGGATTGTCTGGGTCAGGGATGTAATTCATTTGCTGTCCTCAGAGAGGACATGGATTAGATGACTGCACAGCAGGTCATGAGCTGGATCCTCACAAGAGCCACTCCATCCTCCTGTTTAATCCGTTCCATATGCCCTCACTGGGTACTACTATCTAGTACGTGCCTGACACTCATTCCGCTTACACTACTGCTCCTTGTCTGTGAGCCCTAAACCGAACAAACCCCCTGATCCCCATGGTAACCTACAAAAAAGGAAATTAGCATAATAAATTCACATAATCCCCAATTAAAACTGACCATCAGTGACTGGTTTCGTTTGACTGGCTATAGGGGGAGACAGGCAAATAGCTTTTCTTACAGACATGCTAATCACTAACATATACATGATAGAAATAACAGATGCCACAAACCCCAAAATATTTTTTGGCATAAAAAACAAACCATATAGCTTGTAAGGGTTTCACTGCCAAAAGGTTTGTCTCTAATTTGCCATGCAGAGTCATTGGCATTGGACCATAGCCACAGTTACAATGTAAAGAAGGACGTCAGACAGCCACGAAGGGAGGCTGGTGGCAAGCGGGGGGGGGGGGGGGGGGAGGGAGCAGGCAGCAGATGGAGGGTACCTTACAGAAAGGAGGTTAACAAATATCTTACAGAAGCTAAATTTAGGCCTTGAACACAGCTACACAAACAGTTGCCTTATATTCTCACTCTATGGCTGCTCCCTGCTTTTAAACCCCTCAAAGCACGACTTAACACCAGCCACAGCAGACCATACAACTTCAAAGGCACAAGTAGAAATTCCTTTGCTTCCCCAACATTACTTCCTTGAGAGCGCTTCTGGATAGAAGAGATAACACAGCCCAGCTTTGATTAGGGGTCTCTGCCAACTTGCTGTATTAAAGTAGCACAGGCTAGGGGCTCTTATCTTTGCTTTCAGTCATGGGGTGTTCCTTGTACACAGAGCTTCAGGCAAAGCAGAGATACAGCAAAAAGTCCCTGGTCCCCTTGTCAGCCGTCAGAGTGTCTATTTGCACACCGCTGACCTTAGGTAGAATACCTAATGGTTCTTGATTTCTTGGTTCATTTGCAGACATACTATGTGCTATGAGGCATCCTGGGAGCATCTATGATTATTTATAGGGCTATACCAAGCTCCTTGGATTATATCTGAAATGAAAACAAGCATAAGTGCTTTGCCGCCTTAAGGAACTCCCTCCACCAACCCAGGCCCTACATCTGTAATAAGCTGTGCAAGTTGGGGGGGGGGGGGGCTCAAGAGACTGCTATCATGATGACCCCATTTAAGGTCAGAATGACATCTGGTGGCAGTTCCTTGACTGGACCTACCTCTCACACCCCTAGCAATGGGGGGGGGGGGTGTCTGTGTGAGTTATGCATCTGCAGAGAAAAGAAACAAGGATGCATGAGAGAATAGGACCAGATATGACAGTGGACGAGACTCTCAGTCAAGGCCTTGCCTCAGAGGTCCTTGATACAGGACATGTGTTTCTAAGCCCCCTCCCCTCCCCAGAAAAGGGCAGTGGACGGTCTGAGTGGGTTCTGTCTTCTCTCCCCGGAAACAACTGTTCAACCCAGGAGCAGACACCTCTGTGTAAGTCATTTCCTCCTCTCAAGTGCCTGCTTCTCTTTCACTGATAATTACATTTGAGGTTACTACAGAAGTTGGCTGGTGTAACTAAACCTCAGGGTCCTCTAAAAACAGGGTAGCATCATTTTTATCTCATTAAGGCACAGATCTGAGGACTTCCTGAGATGATGAAGTTAAGGACTTGGTCCTCTGCTTCCAGTCACGGCAGATTATTTTTGCAGTAATACGTGCATGCAAAGAATCATTTCCTAAACGCATTACAGCCAGCATGGAAATGACAGGTTACAAACGTTACTGTTAAGGATCAATTTAGAGCAGTATGCCAGACTCCAGTGAATCATTTCATCACTTGAAAACTTCAGGATCCCCATTTCCAACACCCACCCGCAGCGTGAGTACGAACTGGAATTCAGAGTTCAGGCTTAACACATGCAAATGTAGTGCTTTTAAGTAATGGTTTTCAGTAAGCCTGGTAAACCAGACCTGCAGAGCAGCCACTGCAAAACAAAATGGCCATGACTGCTTCTCATTTGGAAATAGCATGTGGTTTTCATACTCAGAATTGTTAAGAGCAGATCTCAATGACCAGGGATGGCTTCTTGATTTTTCTCCTTCCTGCGCATCGAGCTGTTTGCACAGATGCAGTCTGCTATGAAAGGGAATGGAAGCAAACAGGAGCAAACAGTCACTTTGCTCAGCTAGGTAATCTGAAGCCACAGCCCTTCCTCAACGAGGCTTTAAGCCAGGAAAAAGCTGACAGAACAAGAGATCTAAAAGGAAGTCTAAATGTGACATGTTTCCTATCACCCATATAAGTCATATAAGTTCATATTTTAGGCTCACTTTGCAAAAACCTCACAGCTGACCTGTTAACTCATGGCAACATTACCCTGCTAGAACACACCTGGCATGAATTGCTGTGTGTTGCGCTTAGCTGAAGGCATATACGTCAGAAACTCGAGCAGGCTGTGCAATAGCACGCTTGCCAAATACCACCTAACCTGAGGACGCTGCATTTCTGTAGCATGCCAGTTTATATAAGCTCTATTATATGTCTTTCTAGCAAAATATGGGAGGTTTAGGGTGACTTCCACATCTGGAAGTTGTCCCACCATTATCAGGATAGATTTGGCTGGCTCCACTTTCTTCTCCCTGATCTGGAGCCTTCAAACAGGAATGACCTCCTTTCTGGGCCAGACTCCCTTTCCATCCTGAGATTTTCACATTAGAAAGAGATCCAGAGCATCTAAAAGCTCTAATGTCCTTATCAAATGTAGCATTACCCACACTGCTCCTGAACCGCCCCAGAATATTACGTTACTTGATGTCTACAAAATTTTCAGGCTTCAAGTCATTTTTCCTTGGTTTCCCTCACAGCCTACAGCCAAGCTCTGTAGGAACAAAGTGCGAGTTCTGAAGAACGTGGGTCCTCCTAAAATAAACGTCTTTCATCATTCCAGTGGGTAAGAAACAAACAAAATACAAGCTCGAAATGAAGACTTTCAGTAGGACACTTGCAGATAACCTCGGGCCCCTTCTGCACAGTAGCTCTCTTCATGGGTTGTGGGCACATAGGCCATCCAGGTGGTATGATCCATCTGTGTTCTCCGTGTGAAGATGTCAGGAGGGAACTACTCAGAGGACTTTCTACTTGGCGTCTCAATGCACTTCCATGGATTGTGACAGAAAGGACTCTGTGGACACCCTAAGGTGTCATCAGATGCCATCCTGTCCCACGTTCCTGAGTTTGTGGCCAGCCTCACATGCATTTAAAAGTGAGCGGTGAAGGAGAAACGGCCATTTTCCCAGTTGACCGCTTTACTACTTAGCTTTCTAGCACTGTCTCTGTATTCTCCAACCTGAGGTGATGTGGAAGCAGTAGGGCAGGAGGAAGGCCATTTCCAAAGCATTACTGGTGTGAGCCCATTTAAGAACCCAACCTCATAGACTGCCTAATAACCTAAAGCTCGCTAAACTAAGGGCAGGCACATTTCCTAAGTCATCTTGAATGAACTAGAACTTCCCGACCCAGACCCCTTCACTAGAACAGCTTCTGAATCACCGCCCCCCCAAAAAATCACAAAATATAGTACGACTTTAAGGAAGGCTGCTTAGAATAAAACATTCAGAAACTATCTTCAATGGAAGTAAGCAGGAAGGACCCATCCTAATGGCCTCTGTACTGTGAATCAGTTTCCCAGCTGACTTTAAGGGAACTGCCAAACTCTCACCACCAAGTGTTATTTCATGTGTACATGAAATCTTGGAAGGCACAGTACCTTCAGTTATAAAATAAGCATCCAGTGGACGCAGAATGAATAAATGGCTTTTAGGTGAACTTTTTCTTTCCTGTGTGTGATTACTTTCTAATTAATGAATGAATAAATTTTATTTTAATGTGTGTGGGGGGTCTTCTGCTTGTATCTTAATTTGTGCACCATGCACACCCAGTGCCAGTGCCCGTGGAGGCCAGACGAAGGGTGATGGAGGGAGCTGCTTGTATGGGTGCTAAGAACCAAATCTGATCCTCTGCAAGAGTAGTGAGTGATCTTAACAAACCAAGCATCATCCCAGACTCCAATAGGCTGAATGTAGTAGACCACCAACTCTACTTAACTTGCTACCAACCATCTCTAAGTTAAATCTATAGCAACCCTTGAGTGGCATTAATATCTAGAAGAGAAGAAACTGAGTAGAATTAGGAGTTTAGGCAACAAAAACCAAGCCCAATAGTTAGGCACCCAAGTACATAACCCCAAATCTCACTGCTGGGCTGCGTTCAACCTCGCTTTATCAGATGCTCTCTGAGGAGAGGACTCCTGTCTTTTAAGGCTAAAATTGCATTCCTTTTGTCTTGCACAGTGCCTGACATATGGATAGTTCTAAAAATACTATTACATAATTCTGCTTGCTGTCAATTCCAAAAATACACCAATCCTTTAGATTGCATTGCTGTGGGAATCACGAACATGACCAAGCTTACTTACATCATTGTAAATGTTGGGGTTGTACAGCCCAGGGGAGATGGAGGAGTATAAGAGCTCACCTAGCTCCAAAAGCCTTTCGGCCTAGAGGGAACTCAGTGATAAAAGCTAGGCCCCAGAAGTTAAAGTTCAATGGATAATGAAGGTTTTTGTGATTAGTCAGGTGTTCGGGTTAGTTTTATGTCAAATTGATCCAAGCTAGAGTCAAATGAAAGGTAGGAGCCTCAGTTGAGGAAATACCTTCATAAGATCTAGCTGTCTGGCATTTTCTTAATGACTGATTGATATGGGAGGGCCCAGCTCACTGTGGGTGGTACTGCCCCTGGGCTGGTGGTCCTGGGTTCTATAAGAAAGCAGGCTGACCAAGCCACAAAGAGCAATTCAGTAAACAGCACTCCTCCATGGCCTCTGTAGCACCTCCTGCCTCCAGGTTCCTGTCCTCTTTGACTTCCTGTCCTGACTTCCTTCAGTGAGGACAGTGATATAGAAGTGTCAGCCAAACAAACCTTTCCCTCCCCAGCTTGATTTTTGGTCACAATGTTTCGTTGCAGCAATAAAAACCCTAAAACAGCAGAACTTTGTAATGTGGAAAAATGTAAATCCACAGACTTAAGTCATAGAAGACTGAGAAGACACAATAAAACAGGCTGTATGAGAACCATCTAGGGAGCTAAGACTCTACCTGATGTCACATGGAAATCTCTGGTCATGAATAGCTTCCGTATATGCAGAAATAGCTCTGAATTATATGGTATTAGATAACTTTCTCTGACAGTGCTTCGCCATGCTCTGGGTCTTTGCAGCTCTAAGACTAGAACTGACTAAACTGCCTGGTCATGACAAGTCTTAATTAACAGAAACACCAACTGCTTTCCTTAAATGGATTTGTATTTTTATATCCTAGATGCTCAAAAAGTTTTGAAATATGACAAACATTTTTAAAAAGTAATTTCCCATTCAGTAATCTACTCACTTCTGGCATTTTATGTTATTTAAAGCATAAGTTTAAAAATGATGCTTGTTGTTATTTACTAGATCTGAATGTATTATGATTTACAAACCAGTGATATTTAAAACCAGACAATTTAAATAAAAGGGAATGGAGATTTATTAAATTTATAAAAATAGCTGAAATGCTTTATTATCTCTGTAGATAAGACCAGAGATAACTTAAAATTAATATTAAACTTGGGGCAGGAGGGATGGCCCAGTGGTTGAGAGTACATGCTGCTCTTGTAAAGGGTACTGGTTTGATCCCCAGCACCCACACAGTGGCTCAAAGCTGTCTGTAAATCCAATCCCAGAGGATCTGATACCCTCTTTAAACTTCTCTGGATACTGCACACACACGGTGCACTGACAAACACCCAGGCAAATCATGCTTACACGTAAAAATTTAAAAATTTACCTAGCTATAAGTAAAAGAGAAGTCACTAGAATTGGAAGTTTTTTTTTAAAAAAAAGCTTTTTAAAAACCTCTAGACTTTGAAGATTGCAATGAAAGTCATATAGACAGACAGACGGACAGACAAACACACACATACCTAAAGACCTTTAAAAATAAAAATAAAATCTCCAGTTTTTCCTCATCCCATCTCTGACTCAGTCACCCTCATGTTTAGTCTGCTGATTGCCCAGTCAGTATGGCTGGAATCAATTAATGGCATGCCTGCAGGCTCTACCATAATTACGCAGGAGGAAAGATTAAATAGCAATCAGCTTTTGTTGCTTTTGTTTTTTGACATTCTTAGACACATACTACAGTGAAGAACATGGACTGTCTAAATATCAGGAACTTCAATAAACTTTGCTTAGTGAGATCGAACCCAATTTTCTGTGTCTAGCAACACTGGAAGAAGAAAATAGTGCTTCATAGATTTTAGATACAGACTAAGCAAGATAAGGCTGGAAAGAGGAATAAAGATGCAAGACAATATGATCACAGTCTATGTCTTTCAGGTGTGGTCACCTTCCCGTATGCCACAGGGGGTTGGTATGCACATTTTCACGCTGAAACTGGACCATGCAATAGTAAGTTTCTAGCATATGAGAAAAGTCTGGGCACAGTCTTTAGAACCAGCATTTTGTGAGAGAGACTCTGACCACATCCTCTTACTTGTGTGTGTGTGTGTGTGTGTGTGTGTGTGTGTGTGTGTGTGTGTGTGTATGTGTGTGTGTGTGTATATGTGTGTGTGTGTGAAGTCTATCTGGCAGAATACATAGAATCCTAAATCCTTAAACTGCAGAACATGTCATGATAGCTTTTGGAAGACAATACAGATGACAGAGAATGTAATGCAGCAAGGTATGGAGATCAAATGCATAAATGCATCTGGTGAGTTCAGCTGTCTCGTGGCAGCATGCAGTCCAGCCTGAAGGATAGGGGATCTTTCGGTGCACCCATAAACCAAGTCCTTTTGAGCAGAAAAGGCAAACAGGGTTTGATCTCGGGGTTTTCTAATTTAGCTCCCACTGTTAAACTCTGTTTTAAAGGTAGAGGCACTTTGAGGAGGTGAAATCCTGGGATGAGAAAGAAAGAGGCAGGTACCTTAGAGTTTGGGGTCTTGGCCCTTATTTGTCATAGAACTGTAGATTTCTGAGAAAGATAGCCACAAATGGATGCAGTGGTTGGCCCTAGAACATTCTACTTGAGTCTGGTACTGTGTGATACACCTTCTGGGACGAGGACTATGGGGCAGGCACTTTGGGAAGCTGCCCACCTTCACAAAGTACACTGCTATTTTGGCCTTGTCAAAGAATCGGAAGTTACAATAACTGATAGTGGCCTTCTCCCTAAATTCCCACAATTCACTTAAACCCTGACAGGTGTCATAGCGGAAGTTTGGTGGTGGGAGACTCTGATAATGAATGATATTAGGTCTTCATGAGCAAGAGAGGCTTTAAAGTTGATTTAGCCTGAGCAACAACAACAAAAAAGACAAGTGCTTAGCGCAGAGCAATTTAGAGTAGCTACTTGCTACCTTTCCACTGCAAAACGGGGCAAGGGCAAGTGCACGGCCCCTCCCCGCCTTTTTGAGACAGGATTTCACGGGACGCCTCCTACCTTAGCCACCCATGAGCCCACCATGCCCACCTCCTGATCTGTATTCTCTTTCTAACAGGATATATTTCAACACTGTGAATGAAAAGTACCTTAAAGCTAAGCTTTTGTTCAACAAGCAATACAGTATGTGTAAGGTCTTCTTCCAGTGAGCAGCAGGCTAAGGACAAGCAGACCTGTGACACCACTGAGAAATGTTGGGGAAGATATGTGTATATTTTTATCTTTAAGGTTCTCAACCTTCCTAATGCTGTGACTCTTTAATTCAGATCTTCGTGTAGTGCTGACTCCTAGTTGTAAAATTATTTTCATTGCTCTTTCATAACTGTAATTTGCCATTGTTATAAATTGTAATGTAAATATCTGATATGCAGAAGGTTTTAGGAAATCCCCTGTGAAAAGAAGGTTGCTTGACCCCTGAAAAGGTTGTTTGACATAATCCACAGGCTGAGAACCACTGCTTTAAGGCAATGCTACTCGAATGGACACAGTTTAACCATGTAGTGAGAGAGAGAGAGAGAGAGAGAGAGAGAGAGAGAGAGAGAGAAAGAGAGCAGCTCTTAAGCATCTCATTTAGGAACTCAAATGAAGAAGAAACAGAAGGGTACGGGGATGTTAGCATTCTGTTTAAACTCCACCCCAGTTACCTGGCAACAGCCAGGTATGCTTCACTCCACAGTTACCTGGCAACAGCCAGGTAAGCCTAACCCAGTATAAAAGGGGCTGCTTGCCAGGTAAGAGTGGCTCTCTTGTTCCTTTCTTGCTCTCTGGGTCTCTTGCTCTCTTGCTCTTCCCTTCCCCATCTCTCCCCATTCCTTCCCACTCCTCTCCATGTGCTCATGGCCAGCCTCTACTTCTCTACTCTCTCTCTGCTGTTCTCTGCCTCTACTACCCTCTAACTCCCCTCCCCATGCCCTGAATAAACTCTATTCTATATTATACTGTCATGTACTGGTCCCTCAGGGGGAAGGGATGCCTTGGCATGGATCTGCTGAGACATCCCCTTCCCCCATACCTCACCACACCCCCATAGAACATATCCCCCTATTTCTCTTTACATAAACACATCGGTGGACATACAATGAGATCAGATAGAGAAAAGAACAAGGTTTGCTTAGAAAACTTTTGCCTCGACAGAGTTCAGATCCTAAAAGAAACTGGCTCAACCAGACTCTTCATGTGGTGTTTAGTGAGATCTACCTCAACCAATAGTATTGATCGTATGATTGGCACTCATGCAAATAGAGGAATCCAAAGCCATCATCCTAGTCTGAGATACTGCAAGTTCTTCACTAACCATGTGAGTGTTTTACTCCCTCTTCTAAACACTAAACATGGTCTCCTGTCATTTGGATGGATTTCCAAGTCAAAACGATATGAGTGCAGCACTCTGAAGTTTACCTCATGTCATTTTCCTCTATGCCAATTTTTTATCACCACCAACTTTGTCCGCACTGAACTATTTCTATTTTCTGGATTAAAATTTTCTGCGAAACACATAGTCTTATTAGTAATTAGATCAGTTAAATAACCCACACTATTAGAATCAAATTGGCAGTGATTATTAATGATTCACTAAAACATCACTTTCCAAGGGAGTCTCACCTAGCCTAGGCTGGATTTGAACTTGCCATGTAGCTCAGGGCAGCCTTGAACTCCCTTTGCCTTCATCTCCTGAATGTTGATGTTGTAAAAATACACTACCACACTGGGTTTATGTCATGCTGGGGACTGAAACCAGAGCTTCATTCGTGCTAGACAAGCCCTCTGCCACCTGAACTACATACCTAGCCTTCCAAAATAATTTTTAGGTAATAAGACTATCCCCTATTTAATTCTACATTTGTTGTGAATATTTTTATACAAAATGAAGATGCAGAAGGAGAGAGACATTTATTTTTCTATTATATTAGAAAACATGTTTTTAAAACTTTTCAGATTGTTCCATTTTCCAAACCTTAGATATTCCTGACCCTACTCTGAACTCATATTGGCCACGATGCTTTATGATATAAATTTCCATACAGATTAGAGCCCAAAATTCTGAGAAGGTTCCTGCAGGCTGCATTTTCTAAAGTGCTGCACAGGCATTGGCTTGCCATGAGTTACTCTGGGATTAGTTTAAATCACCAAATGATTGCGAGCGCCGTGCTAATACAAGCAGAAGGTGACAGAGGGGAGGCAGCTGAGCCAGCCTTCCAGTGAAAAGATGGCCATAAGCAGGTAAAAGGAGACAAATTCAACATTTTCCAGATGCTCCAAATATTCAAGGTGTAATGGATTCGGTCTGATTGTTTTGGTTTGAAATCTATCTGGAATCTTATCATAAACAAAGAACCCACAGAGCAACGGTGAGGTGATGTCTACTTCATATTTCAGGCCATTACCTGTCGGGATGCGCTGTCACGAGGAATGTTCTAGGGTCCGCTGTGGCTTGCTACCCCTATATTACAGGGTCTTCTATTGGCCTCGCTGAGAAATAACATCATTTTTCAGGCAGTCTTCGGTAGCCTGCTGTCAGTGCGTATGTGTTTGAGGGTCCCTCTCCACCTGCCTTTTTGTGTTTAATAGCTTTCGACACAGAAAAAAAAAAATCACGAAGGTCATGGGAATGGTCTTTAATGTAAGAACACATAAGCTCTAGATGAGGCTGGAAGAATCCTCCTGTGTCTAAAGCAGACGAAGGGAGAAAAAGATGTACGTTGTCTGTTTAGTCACCCAGGGATAACTTCACCTCCTGTTCATTGATTTGTTATATTCAAGGTAATTAAAGCCAAAATGCGAAGTCTAGGAAGGCCAGTAATTTCTAAAAGTAGAAACACTTTCCCTGACACGTCGTTACACAGAAACTTAATTCTAGGTACATTCATCCATACAACCAGACAGAGCAGGCTATTTATAAAGCTACTTGACCAGGATCCCTTTAATACTTATGATACCTTTAAGCAACAGTGGAATGTGAGACCAAACCTGTCCCACTAAGCAACTTGTTTGTGTGTGTGCCTGACTTCACCGAACCAAGTACTTACTGTCTTGTAAGACCCTCAGTGATAGCCACTGATCTATGATGTTGTGACAGACCAGAGACACATGACCTTCACCAGTCTTAGCTCTCTGTCAACTTCAGCAGCTCTTCGCCAAGCTTCTGTGCCTACTTTCTTCCTGAGAAACTTTAGCTTGAAACAATGCACAGAGATGGCACTACTCTCGGGCTGCTCTGTCTCCCACCCTGTCTTCCTCCACCATGGCCAAGGGACACCCCCACCCCACCTGAAGTGTTAGCCCTGTGTGTGGTTTTGCTTCACATAACAGCTTCTCATTGTTTGTTATGGCAGGGATTGAACTCAGGGCCTTACTGCATGCTGGGCAAGTGTTCTACCAGGGATCTATACAGACAGCCTGAACAGCAAGTCGTTTCCATTGCTTTCAAATTCAAGGTGGCCGAGTGGGTAAAGCCTGATACTGGAACCCACATGAGACCAGATACAACAGTGCACATCTGGAATCCCAGCCCACCTAGAGGACAGGAGGCAAAAAGAGGAAATCTTTGCAGGCTGCAGCAACAGCCAGAGGCTGTCTCACAAGAAAAAGTTGAGGACAGATACCCAGACTGTCCTCTGAACCACCCATGCCAAAATGGCAGGCACAGCTTTGCACCAACATGAGAAAGCTGCCAACTCATTTTTTATAAATTAAAGTTGCTCTTAGAAAAGGACTTGGTGCTATGTACTTCAAAGTTACTTTCAAATTGACAGTGGTCTCTGTCTTTCCTATTTGAAGGCCTGACCCTGACGCTCTACTGTCTTAACCATGCACATTTTCAACCCACATATGTTGCTCAGAAATGGAGCAAGAAGCATATGGAGGTAGAGCAGTAGCTAAACTTAGAATCGCACTTCTCAAGGGGGTTGCAGAGGGAAACATTTAGTTAGAATCTAAATCGGTACTCAACTGGCAGATGTCTAAAACAAACAAACAAAAAACCCAAAGAATTTAAAGTAGATTACAGAGCGAAGAGCTAGGTAGGCAAGCATCATGACTAAAATTGGAGATGTCGAAGTTACGGATGACAACAGGAATATTTTCATCAGTTTCCTCTATGACATTTGCCAGGGGGCATTGCCATCCCCACAGTAATGACAGCAATGCTCCAAACTTGATAATTGTGTAGTGAATGTTCCGTGGATTTGTACATAAAACTACCACCACACTGTAACCAACAATTCCCATCGGTTCTATGTGACATATACCAGTATTCACAAACGTCTCCCAGCATGGATCTTTATAACCTAAGAGAAGGCCTAAGATGCCCAAGAGTGATGTCCTGGCACTGGTGGGATTTCAGCCCCTCCAATATGTCTCCAACATCCCTCGACAGCTTCCTCTTGGTTTTTTGTTTGTTTGTTTTTTGTTTTTTGAGACAGGGTTTCTCTGTGTATCCCTGGCTATCCTGGAACTCACCCTGTAGACCAGGCTGGCCTCGAACTCAGAAATCCACCTGCCTCTGCCTCCCAAGAGCTAGGATTAAAGGCATGCGTCACCACTGCCCGGCTCCTCTTGGTATTTTTTTTTCATACTTTTAAACACTTTGCTCTCTCTATACAGAAGCCTTTTAGCATACATCAGTAGGTATGGCCAAATAGGTATAGAAGAAGATCATTGTTCAAACCAGGCAGATCAATTCTGAAATCCCAGCTTGGGGAAGTGGGGGAAGGGGCGCTGAGGCAAGAGAATCATAAGTTCAAGGCCAACCTGAGCTACATGGCAAGCCTCTGTCTCACATAAAAAGGAGAAAAAAAGAGTTGAGGAGATGGCTTATTGGGCAAAATACTTGCTGTACTAGCAAGAGATCCCACAACCCATCCAAAATTAAGCCAGCTGTGGAGGCACATGGCTGGAATCCCAGCACTGGGGGTTGGGGATTGTGGGGTAGAGGCAGAGGCGGGGGAGTCCCAAGGACACACAGGCCAACCAGTCTACTCAACAGGTGAGGTTCAGGTTTAGTGACAGACCCTGCCTCAAACAAACAAAAAACAAACAAACCAGAGGAGTGTGATGAAACCTGACATCGTTCTTGTGCCTCTGCATGCACAGGTGCACATACCCCACCACACACACACACACACACACACACACACACACACACACATGCTTATTTTGTACCACCTCTGAAGGATTTCCTCATAGAACACATTCCATGTGATGGTGGGCAGGGTTAATGTCTATGCAAGTGCTCTGTAAATGCAACTCCAATATGCCTAATGGATTACTTCCTGACCTGTGTGAGACACGGAGCCATGAAGCCACGGATTTGCTCGGGAATGGCAGAGTGAGATCCTCTGGGTAACAACCTGCCTGAATTATAACATTAGGAAGCACTGAAACAGGTTTAGCCTGGGCCCTGGAAGGAAGGGTCTTCGTTGACTGAAAATTCCAGATAACTTCTGAACACCACTAGCAACATCATTGAGGGTTTCCCACCCACTGCTGTTTTGCATTTAACACAGATTAATAAAATAAACCAAGGAAGTCTTTCCTTGTAGTTTCTCTATTCTCTGCAAAGATACAAACTGCCCCTACCCCCACACTCTGGAAGCAGAATAATTGGGTCTGCTATAGGATTAACAACAATGTTCCACACGTTAGTAAAGGAATGGCTAGAGAGCTTGGGTCCATTCTACATATGTCTTCTGGATTCCCTCTACACAAGTTGATGCAGGTCTAGTTAACATCTAAGCTAATCCTCCAACATGTAACAAGTCTGGTGAAGGCTAGAGAGCAATGCTAAAGATTTGTCAGGAATTCAGGAATAAAAAATGGAGGGCTGGACCTAGCAAAGGGGCCCAAGGACACTTAACGTCTACCCCATCAATCAGAAGGATGGAGAAGGACTTACAAGTAGCTCAAGTCAGCCTAGTAGAGCTAGGTCCCAGAGGGCTTTAGGATCAGTCCAGCAACCACAGAGATGCACAGATGTAAGGCCAGCCTACAGGATTCTCTGCAAAGCCTTTGGCAGTGTTTGATGGCTGTGGGTAAGGTTTTGGGTCCTGCTTGGTCATTTTTCAAGCTCTACATCCAAGACACATAATCTATTCTAGGTCTCGTCACTCTGACAGCCGTGTCTACTCTACAGTATTATTTTTTTAGCAAGATTTCTTACTTGTAGTCGTACAAATCTGACACCAGGATGAAGCCATTGGTTTTGGAAGGGGATCACTGTACTAAGGTCAATACATTCCAAGTTGTTCACAAAGCGATGTGAAGATCAAGTGCTCTCTCAGCACAGGGAATAGATGCTAACTTGTTCTACTCGGTCGTGTACTTTAATCTTTTAATAGGATAGAAAAAGCCAGTGTTATGAGACATACAGGAGCAGTGTTATGGTTTTATGTAAAACGTCCACACCGGCTTGTGCGTTTGAATATCTTACCCCAGCTGCTCATGCTGCTTGGAAAGAGATGGGTGGCTTAGTAGGCCTCTGATGGTAAGAGCCCAGCTCTGGCTTCTGAAAGTCTCTGCTTCTAGATTTGCAAGTTCCCATGGCCCTGGGCCAGGCCACTGCACCTGCCATGCCTTGACGGACAGGGCCCCCAGCTCAGAGCCCCAAAGCCTCTCTCAAGTTGCTTCTGCCTGGTGTTCTGCCACAAGGACAAGCAACTATCCCACAACGGTATTTCCAAATCTCAGTTCTTGAATGAGATTGAGAAAGTTTGCTTTTAGTTTCAAAAGAAATAACTTGCCACAGTATATATCAATTTAATGGCCAGTTACAGCCTGCAAACAAACTACCACATTTAAAAATACCTCTTTTCCAGTTGAAGAGATTAACTCCACAGTTAACGAGCACTTGCTGCTCTTGCAGTAGACTGGGGTTCGGTTCCCAGCACCCACATCAGGAGGCTCACAAGTGCTTATAACTCCAGCTCTAGGGGATCTAACGGCCACTTCTGGCCTCTGCAGACACTTGAACTCATGAAGAAACATACAAATAAACACTTCTCATTTTTTTTTCTGAAAATATATAATCACAAAAACTACAACTCCATAAAAAGTCACTTAGCATATGCAGTTGTCAAGAAGTTATTTAAAAATATACACACTTACGATTAAATACTTAGAAAATAATTTACTTTTAAAAATAACAAAAGCCATAAAAATGATAAGAAGTCTCACCTCTGAATGCATGTTTAAATTGAGAAACTGTAGTAACACTTATTGTTGTGGCCATACTTACAGTGGGTTTTTCTTGTTGCTTTTGGTGGTGCTAGGGATCAAGCCCAGGGCCTTTTGCACTCTGTCACCAAGCTATTCCCCTGCCTCACACCTCACTGGTTCAATGTTTTGAAAGAGTAGCCAGTTTTTTTTTTACCACTCTTGACTTGAAGAGACAAATGGTTACTACTGCTGACAGGGTGTGACACTCTGTGACAAGGCCCATCACAGCACACCAGGGATCCTTTAGCCCCAGCATCAGTCCTCTTCCTAGGACTCCAGGGCATTGACTGGCAGGCAGCATTGCCTTGGCTCCACGAATTTGCCTTCAGAATCTCAGGAGGTTCAGAGTAACTCCTGTAAACATTGTGGCCTCTCCAACCCACCCACAAAAACAGAATTTAAAGTTCCTGCAGGGGGACTAATTTACAAGTTGCTATAAACACAGTTCTTAAGTTGCTTAAACACAGCTCTACTGTTGACTTCTCAAAACCTCGTTAGCTTCTATGAGGACTACAGTCCTGATTTTCCTCTTAGCTCTTTGATCTCTATTTTCTTTACGGCCTTTTATACAACTTCTCCTTAAATGGTTCTTGCTTTGGCCCTCTTTCTCACTCTGAGCTCCCTGCATGGAAAAGAGCTCATTTATCCTCAGAGCTTTAAAAATTACCTTTGGTTCAGTGCACCACGGTGGCAAAGAGCAGCCTTCTCTGTACGGGTATGCAGTCTGTTCCCTGAGTGCATTTCCAGAGGGACCCTGGTAGATGGTCCTTTCCAACAGATGTTCATGTCTGTGATCTCTCGCTGTTTAAGTTAGTGTCCGGATAGGTATGTGTGGCTAGTGCCTTTGGGAAGGCCCAACGCACATTGTGGTAGCGCACACTGGCCAAGCCATTGGGTCCACCACACAAGCCGCAGAACAAAGATCACAAGACTGAGGACCTACATGGGCACAAGTTCAAGAGCCTGGCTGACAGATGATCCATATCTCAAAGTAGTGCTGTATCAAGTTTACCATGAACTTGAAGCCCTGGTAGCTGGGGAGAGTCCATCACAGAAGGCAGTAGAGGCAACACAGCCCCAACTGTCGCCCCCTGGTGGGTTTTGTGGTCATAATGGCTTCTCCTGTGCTTCCCTTCCTGGGGACACATTCACTAGCAAATCCTACTTCCTGGCTTCAAAAAACTACCTTCAGGTGGACGTGTCTGTTTTGGATTCCTGTTCTAAGACCCAGACAACTTCTTGCATTCCTGATTAAAATAATCACCTATATGTGACAAAAGTTCTAATAACCTCAAATTCGATTAGTTTAAAACTGAACTTTTAAACTTTCTTCCAAGATCAGATCTCCTCTCTGTATTGCCTCTCAGTTAGTGGTAGCATCTTTTAGCAGTTACCCCTCCTTCTCCCCGATGCCCTCATCACCCCTACAATATTGCCAAAGGCCCTTCTGCATCGTCCTCTTCAACAAGTTTATCCCTTACGACACAAGTATTTGCCTCTCTTCTCAAGAGACTCTTTATAAGCTATGTAGGAAAACAAAGTTCTTAGTGAAGTCCTCAGGAGCATGACTGACAGCTGAGCCCCTTCTCAAAGCCAACCTCCATCACCTCCTTCGCTGGCCATTGCACTACGCCTGGTCATCCACACCAAGGTTCCCCTTAGCCATCCTCTGCCCTCTCTTTGGGTTTGTATTTTAATTCAGTTGTACTTTGTGTATAACATTCCCTAAGCCTCAAAGGGTTGCTCCCCTTTTTACCAGTAGTGTGGTAGTTAAAGTCAAGGCTCATCTTGAACAGTAGCACCCCTCGGGTCACTTCCTGCATGCCTGCACCACTGTCCGAACCACAGACAATTACAAGATGCTGTCTATTGTTAAGTGACTGTGTGTTAACTGCCCACAGAGCACCGTATGCCGTCCATCTCTGCCACGATGAGTACACAAGCCTCTCTAAATATCTGGGGAATTTGTAACAGTGTTTCCTTCTGTATAATGTTTCTAAATATAAAACGAGAGAGAGAGAGAGAGAGAGAGAGAGAGAGAGAGAGAAGGAAATGGAAAGGGAAAGGGAAAGGGAAAGGGAAAGGGAAAGGGAAAGGGAAAGGGAAAGGGAAAGGGAAAGGGAAAGAAAGGAACACGCCATGGCAGAGATTAGAGTCTTTTCCCATGCAGATGTTTTCCTTCAAGTCTGAGTATTTGTAAAATAGGATTCAAGGAAATAGGTAAATAATTATCTAACAAATTACTTGGGGCCAGCATTGCATCCACATCACTGCCAATGTAACACGGATCCATATTCCTCCCCAGGAATTATGATCAAACATTCACAGTAAAGGTGACTCAGCCTGCAGCTCTTGCCCCCACAGGACCATGAGCGAGAGACTGAGCCTTCGACACACGAGTCTCGGGGCTGAACTTAAGACCCAAATCACAATCACGATAGACACGCTTGCACAGATTCATATCAAACACAAAATTTCCTTTAGGAATCCTCCTCTGCCCTCCTAAAATTATTCTCTACTCCTCCACTGCCCTTACCCTGAGTGGCTGACCAGCATATAAGTTCTCTGCTTTCTGAACTCTCATTGAGTTTGACACCACCACCACCACCACCAACAACAAGCAAGAGGAGAGAGGACAGAGGAGGGAGGAAGGGGGAGTGTGAAGTCCCTCTCCATGGAGTCTTCCTTGCTGGGCCACAGCTGTGGCCCAGTCCCTGTTCCAGCTGAGTCTGTCTTCTCTCCTGGCTTCAGCTCTTCCTGGTTTCTAGCAACTAACTTGATTCCTTCCCTTTCCGAGTGCTTCTTCTGGCTTGGGCCTAACAGGTTCCCCTTGTTGCTAGTCCAGGGTGCACTACTATTGTCCTTAACTCTGCCACACATCCATAAAGTCATTCGCTAGACACAGTGACAATAATTGAGAAAGGAATGTAGTGGGATAGTTTATGACAAAGACATTAGATCTTAGCAACTGACAGAAATAGTCTTCTACCCAAGAGGCAAACACGCTATATTGTCATTTAAGAGAAATGAGGTACATTTAAAAACATACCATAAAAACTGCATGAAGGTTTGAAATGGTGTTACCATCAGTTCTTGAACATAGATTGCTTCATTACTCTTGGGCTTTTATAATTGTCTTCACTTGTAAAACTCTTGTAGCAGCAATGAAAAGCTTGTTAAATGAAGGTAAATGGACTAAAGTTAATGATGACGTGCTTGGCCCAATCCTCCTCTGTTTATCTTTAATTTTGTCACATCTTTACAAAGCCCCAGAGGGATGGAAACAGCCTTACTCTGAGCATAGGCAAGCTGGGGTTCGAATAAGCTCCGCCCCCATAGTGTGTGATTAAGACCGTGTTCTCCAATCGTCTCTTTTTAAGGATGTGAGCACACGTCACATGGTAATCCCTCTGTTAAGCTCTGTATACTGTTTCTCCCACCACCAGGTTTGTTTGTTTGTTTGCCTGTTTGGGGGCACCATAAAGAATCTCTTGAAGTATCCACGATGCATAAAAGCCTGGGCAGTCAAGCCTAACAGACTAAGGTTTAAATTCCAGAGCCATCATTCCCTATCTGTGACAATAAGCAAGTTACTCATTTCTCTAAGCTTCCCTTCTCCCATCTAAAATGATATCCTTCCTGCAACAGTATTGCCATGAAGACAGAGAGACAAACAGATACCCTGCACGCGTGTTTGTGGGTTATGTATACGATTGCCTGCAAAGGCTAGAAAGAGGTTAAAATCCTGGGAACTCCAGTTAGAGATGGTTGTTAGCCAGAATCCAAGGGTACTAGAAACTGCACCTGGGACCACTGTAAGAACAGTCAGTGTTCTTAACACATAAGCCAACGCTTTAGCCTTCAAGCTCTGTATAAATGATAATGATGATGTTACTGTCATAAAATTCATTTCATGTCTGATTAGCACCAAAACCATGGGCCTCAACCTGCAATGGAACAAAAGCATAGGAAGAAATGGTTCTAGAATACCAAGCTAGCACCTTGCTCAACATCTTGTGCTCAACATCATGATGTTCTCTAAACAAACCCTGTTGAAATGATCAATGGTTTCTGGGCTTCACAGTCTAGGACAGACTTCTAAAGGATGAACAGTAGGCTAAGTATCTTTACTTGAAACAACAGAAAACAATCAAGGCGAGTTGAAGAGGTTTGTGTTGTTAAAACAGCTAGGCCAAGCCTGGTACACACTGAAATCCAGTATTCAGAAGCTGAGGCCTAAGGATGATGCAGAATTTGAGGGCAGTCTGGGCTACAGAATGTGTTCTAAGTCAGCCTGAGCTATACAGTGAGACCCTAAATTAAAACAAAACAAAACAAAATAAAAACCAAAAACCAACCAAACAAACAAAACACCACCACCAACAAAACAAAAAGAAGCAAAGAAAGAGGAAGGAAGGAAGAAAGAAGGAAAAAAATTCCCCAATTCCTACTTCCTAGTTTAATGAAATTATTTTAAAAATAAAATTGAAAAGGTAGATTCAAAGGTGAGGTAAGGCTGAGAATTGCAATTCTTAAAGAAAGGTTAGAGGCCAGACTTTATATGTCAAATAAGAGTTGAAGATATCTGGTGTGTCTAAAGACAGCAACAGTGTACTCATATACATAAAATATAAGAGTTGAAGATAAATTTACTTGAAAATGTATGGTGATTAAAATATTATTAGCACCTTTCTTTTGTCAGCCTCTGTCCTTCAGAGAGCAAAGCAACTCAGTTCTAAAATGCAGAACCATTTCAAATGGAGAAAGCACACACCTTGGTGATACTGTAATTAGCCCTGTGTTGCTGCTGTTGTTAAGTTTGGTCTCCTGGGGTTCAACTCTCTCAGAACAAGGTCATTTGTTTTGTTTTGAGACAGGGTCTTGATGTGTACACCAGAACCAGGCTAGCCTGGAACTCAGTGTAGACCAGGCTGACCTGGAGCTCACACAGATCTGTTTCTGCCTCTGCTCCCCAGTGCTGGGCTCAAAGGTGAGCACCACCACACCTGGAAACACTTTGTTCTTATGTACATAAACTGACCTGTTCATTTTGTGCAAGAAAATGGAGTAAGCTGATAAGTGGCTTCAGCTGGTGGGTTTTCGATTTCTAGACAATCTTCGCTTGCTCCGTTCCGTCTTAGCTATGAGTGTCGACCTTAAGACGCTTTGGTGTCTACTTTACTTAATATGCTGTGCTCAATCTCAATGGTTTGCTTCCAAACACCACGAGTGATCTGGTTGTTCACCTTCATTCCACTCACAGATACTAAAAAATAAACGTTCTTTTAAAAGAAAAGAAAACCTTCAGATATCTCAAAACAACTCATTTTAGGGTTTCTGAAGGTTAAAAAAAAAAAAGGTTTTCTTCAAAAGTTGCTGAGAAATGGCCTTGGTTTTCTACACTCACAAGAGCCCTAAGTTTTGCATTCTAGAATCCTAGAACCAAATATAAACCACAACGAAATGCAAAATTATAAACCACAAGTGTAAGTTACTTACTGAATAACGAAATAAACACAGAACAGAAAGGTCAATATGTAGCCCCCCCATGAGCCACTTTCCACAGTTCGCCATTTTGAAGCCAGGACAGAGATCTGATAGCAGATTCTGAAGAGCTCATTCTATTTCTGACCCTGCTTCTAAAGTGTAGCATACAAATGGTGACTTTAAACCTGAATGTTCATGTCCATTGCCCGTGCTTTAGTAACTTCTGAACCTCTGCTAGTTATTGCAAAGATCAGGAAAAGCCCAGAAAGCTATCAAATATCCTCCCGAATACTGAGCTTACAGGAAAAACTGAATGAATTGAAGAAAAGCGAGGATTTGTCGTGACGTCACAGGCTAGCATCCCCTCATAGGGAACAGCACTGTCCTCAACTTTTAGGACCATGGGAATCACCTGCATGGTGACCTTTTGCCCCATCTAAGCCTTATTTGTTATTTAGTTTTCATTTCAAGAACCTATGAAATACCACAGCCCTTCCTTTTGCAAACCAGAATCTACAGTGTCCCGGGGATGCTGATGCTGGTGCAGCTGGCCAGGAAGCCACACTAGGAGATGGTTTAGAGTGGTGGGTACCACATAGCATCCACTCTCCATAGCAGAAGGCAGGCAAGGAGTGGATCATCCGCTATAGACAAACTCCAATCTATTCATGGCCACCCACCCTTCCCTAGGGAGCAAACATTTTATGTCAATTAACTAGAAAATATTAATTTTTAATGCTCTAGAGATCCTATCATTATACAGTGAAAACAAGGTCCAGTTTTCCTACAAACTTTGAGGGTACTTTAAGAAAGCTGATGAGGTTTTTGCAGGCAGCCTCCCACACACACACACACACACACACACACACACACACACACACTTTTGTTGATTTGGAAGGCTCAGAGAGTAAAGGGATTTGCTGCCAAGTCTGACAACCTGAGTTCTATTCCAGAGACTTACAAAGAGAATCTTTGAATCACTCCCATTTTGTACTCTGCCTGCCACACGGGGCCTGTACCATATGTGTACCCACCCGGTAAGTAATGCAGTAACCCCTGCACAGCTCATGCAAGTCAGGGCATGGGGCCCGGCCGTCCTCTTCCAAAGGCAGGGATCCTGACTGCAGGGTTTCCATGCTAAGTTACTGTGGAAATAGAGGCAGCTTTGTATCTTGCTTAAGAGTGAGTACACAGTGTCTAAGAAAGTTAAGGCTGATGTTCAATCACTTGTGTTTCTTTCCTGACATAAAAGCAATACGTGTTAATATTGGAACGTATAAATACAGAAACAAATTAAAAAGGAAGTCAAGTCCAACTACAATCCTTCTGCCCCCAAACAGCTATGAAACTTCTAATGTATTTTCTTCTTTGTCAATATCTATAAAGGTTATACCAATAATTGTTTCACATTCATTTTCTCCTTGCTAACCAATTGTAAGAATATCAAGCCAGGCAGTGGTGGCGCACACCTTTAATCCCAGCGCTTGGGAGGCAGAGGCAGGCGGATCTCCGAGTTTGAGGCCAGCCTGCTCTACAGAGCAAGTTTTACAACAGCGAAGGATACACAGAGAAACTGTCTTAAACAACAACAACAAAAACAAAACCTCCGCAAACAAACAAAAAACTACCAACAAAAAATACCAATTATTCTTGTAGAGTTACTTTGCAGCTTAATTTTTTACTGTACAGCTGAGCCACAGCTTAGTGCTTGGTATTACCTGGAGTAATGTCACCAAAGACCATACAAAGACCATCATCATTCATTGCTTCTGTGACATTTGCACAGTGATATTAACCAAAGTAGGATCATCAAGGTAATTTCTGTATTCCCTTCAACATGAGGCAAAAATAGAAATAAGATCCTACTGACTAGAAAGTTGGGTATACAGATAGATAGACAGGCAGATGATATAATTGAGATATAAACATCCATATATTTCCATGTATGTAATAAATAACATCATATACTTATATTTAATGGAGTGCAATAATTTCTGTTGAAGTATTGTCTCTCTCATTATAATGTTAAGTCCTCGCAAGGCTGGAGAGACAGCTCAGCAGTGAAGAACACTTCCTGCTCTTCCAGAGGATCCAGATTCAGTTACTAGCACCCCTATGGCGGCTCACAACCGTTTGTAACTCCAGTTCTAGGTGATCCCATGCCCTCTTGAACCTCTGTGGACACCAGGCATATGTGTGGTACACAGTCATACATGCAGGCAAACACTCATACCCATAATTAAGATAAAAAAGAGAGAAAGAATATTAACTCTTTGGTCACAGGCCCTAGAGGAGAACAGAACACTATTTGCACTATTTAGTTAAGCAGACGTGTACTAAAGAGTCTTCTAAGAATTCGTGTTTATACTCACTAACTCTCAGCTTTAATCAGAGTAGCTCCTCTTTCCAACACTGGCAAATACAGAATCTCACGTCTGTGTGAGGCGCTGAGAGTAAGCGACAGGTTAGTCTCAGCACTAACCAAGATATGTATCCCATCCCCTCAAAGGTCTGAAGAATGTTGCGAAGGACAGCGTGGAAAGAAAGTAAGGCAATACAAAAGGCCATGAGCTGCTCTCTCCTAGACAAGACACATTCACTGCAATCATGACCTTACAATCACTACGAATCCCTCAATGGGGTCTGTACAAGAAGGAACCCGTCAACAGCCAGGCATGGATAGGGAAGGGGCTCTAGGACCCCGACTCTCACCACTCAACTGCTTGATACTGATAGATTCCAGAAGGAAGAGATCATCGGCTTCAGCTGTGTTCCCACTCTGACCCCCCCCCACACACACACACACACACCCACTCCAGGAAGATGGCTCCCTTGCTGCGGGGCCTGTCTTCTAGGCTGGGCAGGTCTAGAAGTGGGTCCCAGCTCTGTCAGCTCCTATGTGGCACTGGGGCTAGTGGGGTTTACTCCTCTACCCCTCGTTTCTCATTTATAAATAGAACTGGCACCATCTACTAAGTAGGCTTGCAAAATAAAACCCCAAGCACAGCATCTGGAGTTTGGTGCTAGATCAAGGGGAAGTTCTATAAATACCGCAAAGTCAGACGAGCAAAGCAAACACCCTGAGATTGCTAGAGTGGAAAACAGTGGACTTGGGAGCCTAACAGACTTACCATTCTGGCCCACTATTTAATACAACCTGCAACATGTTAATTAATGTTTCAGAGTCTCCCTCTCCACGCCTGTAATTCCGTAAACTTGCTAAGTTAGAATTTGAGACCACCACCTCACAGAGAGCCCAGTCCACAGTGAGCACTCATAGATAGTAGCTAGCAAGCAACATCACTACCACTCAAATGCAGGTCTTCATGAGGTCTGCTGAGGTGGGGGCCCCACATGGAGGTGCTCGCCTGTAATCCTTGCACTCCAGAGACTGTGGCAGAAGGATCACATGTTCAAAGCCAACCTGGCCTACACAGCAAGCAATTTCCTAGGCTACACTGACAGCAGGTTATCAACATGGTAAGGCGAGCTCTCAAAAAAAAAAAATCCTGATATGCAATTATGGTTAGGCAGGAGGGCAGGGTAATAGAAGCCTCACAATGAAGAATCAGTGTCTTGTCAGGTTTTCTTTCAGGATAATTCATTTAAATCCTTTTCATGAAGTAAGATCATTAAAATCTGACACCGGAGCAATCACTGAGCAAGCTCTAAGCAGGTCTCACTGCTCATTAATATAAATTAAATTCCCCAAGAGATGCGAGACTCTCTAGGTGACACTGTTGATATTTGCTGGATTTCCCTCTGACCTCCAAACATCAGCTATGAATAAGCTACTATTCTGATTCTGACTTTGCGACTACCTTTGAGAGTAACCTTCTTGCCTTCTTCACTTTTCACAGTGGCCCTCATTTAACGTATCATTCACATTTCATGCTTGGCATCATGTAAGAGCCTGCACTGTAAAAGAGGAGTCAGTGAGAAGGGAATCTCAGGTCTGGTCCGTTACTTTTTACTGGAGAGTTTAGCTTCTCCATTAAATAGGACAGCTGATTTGTTTTTCCTCCCTCAAAGATAAAATTCTTCATGTGTTTCTCAAACACTACTAATTACATTAAAAGTATGCTCCCTTTATTAAAACGCTGCTGCTAGTCCATCTTGTGGGCATTGATGAGCTGCTTTCAAGGGGAATACTGTGTTCTTGCCAAGTGAGTGACTGGAGAGTCGGGACACAGGATACGGTTTTAAGAAGCTCACTGGTGCACTCACTAATCTCACTGTTATAGGAAGTTGCTCACACCTGTCGTCCTGGCACTCAGGAGGCTGAGGCAGGAGGATTGCTGTGAATCTGAGGCCAGCCTAGGCTACAGAGTGAGATCCTGTACATCATAAACAACAAAAAGGGAAGAAATGAGAAAAGAATAGTCGAAGGTACAGCACAGACTGGAGTGGTTCTCGTTGCGCCTTCCGAGCGTGCCCAACTATCAGGCTATCTAATTATCACAGTGCCATTCAGGGAGAGGGACTTCATCAAGTACAGAGTCCCACAGTTGGGACTAGTTCTCAGATCACCTAACATAAGGCGTGTATCTCCATTATATCTACAGAAGTCATTTGCTTGAAGCTTTAACGCTTGTTCGCTATCCAAGGCAATGCTAACATGGAGCTTTCTTGGTCTCTTTGCCCCATTCATGTTTCTTTACATTAGAAGTAGGATGGGCCAGCTCATATGAACCAACTCTGCCACAGTATACAGGGAGGGGCATGGGCAGAGGCCTCAGAAAATAAAGGGGACCATCCAGTCAGGCTTGGGGGCACTGTTGCCATCGGGGGTTAAATGTCAACAGCAATGGAAATGCCAGCCACTTCTTATAACCAGACTAGAAATCATTTTCTATAAAGGACGCTCACAGTCAGAGAGGATGAGCATCAAACCTACACTTAGTGGGAATACTCAAAGTTCAGAGCACACCAGGAAGTGAAGCAAGTCTTCCAACTCATTACAGAACCACTTGGTTATCTGAAGCTTTCAGATGGCCTTCTCTAGTCTCACAGCCTGAAATATGACTGTCAAGTTCCTACTGTAACTCTATGTTCAGAACGACAAGCTTCGGAGGCAATAATCATAGTTTTCCAGAACAGAACTGCTCCTGTAATTCCTGCTGAAAGTAGTTAAGGGAAGTTTTGCCCATATTGGAGGAAGAGAAGAGGAAAGAAAGGAGACTAAAGAATTCTGGGCAGGCTTTGTCGAGTTGTTAGAGAGACTGGTAATTTTCGACACGGGTGTCAATGATAAGACATAAGACCATCGGTTTGCTGGAAGAGCTTGGGGCATTTTTCACTGGCCAGCATAAGCTGAGAATTGACTGTTGGGTTTCCTCTACTACAACCTTGTGGAAACATTAAGTGATGAAGTTAATGAGCAAATAATACCATCATGATTAACATGAGTTTTGTTTAATAAGGTGAAATGTAATTGTACAACAGGCTGGGCCACAACATACCAAAGTCCGATATGGTAATTAAGAATTTGAAGGAAAGAGGGGAGGGGTAAATGGGGCAGTTGAGAGAGGGGAGAAGGGGAAGAAGGAAATGTAATTATTGAAGGATGTTGTTTCCCTATTTTCTTTCTCACCCCGTTTATCCTTTGAGTAGAGGAAAGCTGATTTGTTTGAGTTAATTTTATATCCAGCTACTTTGCTGAAGTTTCCTATCAGTTGTAGGAGTTCTCTGGTGGAATTTTTGGGGTCACTTAAGTGGCAGGCTGTGCCCACAATCATTTTCTTATGAAAAAAAAGCTAAAGGCAAGCTCCATATTTCATATATTTTATACTTACAAAAGAAAAACCTAAAAGAGCTTATATTTAACAAGACGGGCAAAGCAGACACACTTCTGGGGCTAATATTGTTGCTAAGTTAGTAATAAGGTCTTCAGAACTGAGGAGTCAGTAAGAAGCCAGGGCTCGCCCTGCAGCCCTCTCATCTCAGCTCCACTATGAACTGGTATTGTGATCTTAGTACCGAGAAAGTGAGGAGCCTTGCTGGACTTCTCATCCGACAAAGGAAACACATCTTTCCTCCCTAAAGCTACTGAAATCTATTTATTCTCAAGGTATGGGGTACATATCTTGCAACTCAAAAGATCACATGAGCTGTTCTTCCCTCAGAGACTAGAATAAACCTCACACACTTGAGCATCTGACACACAGTGCTAGGTGAAGTCCCCCCAAACCAGTAGATAAAGTTAACACTTGCACATCACATAGGGGGCAGGCAATTGTAGCACACACATTTAATCCTAGCAAGGGGAGACAGACGTAGGAGGATCTCTGTGAGTTGAGTCTAGCCTGGTCTATAGAGCAAATTCCAGGTCAGAGCTACATAGAGAGACCCTGTCTCAAAACAAAACCAAACCAAGCAAACAAAAAGCCACCAAAGCCCCCAAAAAGCCAATGACAGGTGTTTCACGGCACACTCTTAGCCTTTTTCTGTATACCCTGGTGGCTATATGTGAAATAAATAAGTAGTGTTACAAAGCAAACAAAAAGCCCCAAATTAGTGTAAATTAAGTTGTGAGAGTATAATGTTGGAGTGTCAGACTTTCAGGGTAGTGTTTATAACGGTTGCAGAAGTATTCGTTACACGGCTGGCAAGATGGCTCAGTAGGGAAAAGCACCCTGTTGCTGATACTGATGATCTGAGTTCCATCCCAGGGAGTCATATGGTTGGGGAAGAGAGCCAACTTCCATAAGTTGTCCCTCTGGCCTCCACTACCACACTGTGACATGTGCACACCCACAGACATCACACATATATAAAACAGATGTTACAAAGTATCTGTTCATAACTAGCCATAGACCCTCACTTTGCTCTGAAAAATTAATTATAGAAGCAAATTCCAGGCTGGAGAGATAGCTCCATGGTTCTGAGCTCTCCCAGAGGACTGGAGTTCAAGTCCCAAGCACCCACATGGCAGCTCACATCTGTCTGCAACTACATGATCCAATAGCCATTTACACAACTTACTAAAATGGTCTTTAAGTCTCACAGATTTATATTTTGTTTTGTTTTAAACAGCACTGAAGGCAGAAAATGATTTAGAGACATACAAGGTTGTTTCTACTCTGGGGCCACAGATGAATCTAACCTGGCCATCAGGGAGGAGTGACCTTGGTCTTTTTGATGCAGGCACTCTGACAGAAAAGCAGCACGGCTGTTCACCTTCATATTATGACATCTAGAGCCTGGTTCCCAGCATCAGGAAAATGGCGGATGAGACCTAACAGCCAATTCTGTTTGCTCATGTCCCAGGGACACAACTGAACACAGTGCTGAGTGAGCAGTCCCAGAGCCTAGCTGGAGGAAAGGCACCCACTGTGTGCCATCTATGATGTGCTTAGAAGTATCTCAGCCGGGCTGGTGAGATGGCTCAGTGGGTAAGAGCACCCGACTGCTCTTCCGAAGGTCCGGAGTTCAAATCCCAGCAACCACATGGTGGCTCACAACCATCTGTAACAAGATCTGACGCCCTCTTCTGGAGTGTCTGAAGACAGCTACAGTGTACTTATATATAATAAATAAATAAACAAACAAACAAATAAGTAAAAAATAAGTATCTCAGCCTATACATATTCCTACAGGCACTTTCCTATGCTGACTCGGTCTTCTATAGAGATAAAATATTTGTCCATCACAAAAGGAAGGGAAGATGTTATTTCAAATAGGAAGCACATGGATCTTGATGAGAGGAAGGCAAGCTCAGAATACTCTGAGGATCTTGGTCAGGAAATTAGGATGTTTGCTTCTGAGTTACAGAGAGCCATCTATGATGCTATGATGCTACATTTAACATGCAATGATCAGATAAGAACTCATTTTATGGCAACAATATAAAGGCATACATATAACAGAGACACATGAGCTACAGCTCTATCATTCTATCTGAAAACTAGAAAAGCAAAACTCAGACATTTAGACTTTTAAAAGAAAAACAGTTATCTCTAAGCCAGGTGTGGTACTGCACATCTTTAATCCCAGCACTTAGGAGGCAGAGACAGGAGGATCCCTGAGTTCAAGGCCAGCCTGGTCTACAGAGCCAGTTCCAGGACAGCCAGGCCTACAGACAAACCCTGTCTTGACAAACCAAAAATGAAAAAAGAAAAAAAAAAGAGTTATGTCTAAAACAATAATGATTTGTACCCTTTTCAATGAACTGCAAGGAATCCAATGACTAATTGCAACCTTCTTCACTCTTAGAGAAGACAGTGTGTAAAAATGTGACTTTTATCTTGCCTCTGGCCTCTTAAGGGTTGAGTCTGAGAAACACACATACACAGTGGGACAGATATACTATTAGCCACAGCGAAGATCATTCCTAACACTAACACTATCAGTCTACAAAATCCATAGCCTACTTACACTTTGCTAACACGTTTATATGTATGTTTTTCTTCATGGCTTTTTATAAAATCTTTTATTAACAAAAATTTAGCCAGTAGGGAATAGGAGAGTAGACCTTAATTAACTGTTCATACAAGTGATAAAGAAGGATTTCTAATACCTTAGGTCAGGCCGGTAAAGGAGGTGGGACAGGAAAGAAGAGGCTGGAGAAGGGCTGAGAAGGGTTTCTGGGCATCCTGAAGCCCACCAGAATTGCCAAGGGGCCTACACTACTCCTATCCTCCCCCAGACCTGCCATCCCCACCCATCTACAGGTTGATTCAAAAGGATAAGGTAAAGGTGACTGAGAGGAACAGACCACCAGTACCTTGCTCATGGAAAGAGAGTGTCTTTTTGGGAGGTGTCAAGTCATGCTCTGGAAGCTGAGGTCCAGAAATCAGAACTACCACACACTGAATTGCTTCTCTGAGACTTAACACTACTTCTTAGCTCAATAAACTTCTGGAAAGTTTTTAATAACGATACCGGGTTGTCACTTGGTTTAATGGTATACAAGATCTTATCTGTCACACTTTCTTTCCCTAGTACTTCAGGAAACCCTAAAACAGCATGAAAATGGCCCTGTTCCATGGTATGGAGGCTCTGGGCTGGATTAAATCCCTGGCACTAGTGCTCTGCTGCAGTGATCAGCTTTTAGAGACCATTCAGCTAAAGCTCACCTACTCAACCCCTGTTTACTAGGAAGTGGCTTCACAGTGGTTAGTAAGCGCATTAGTCACTGAAGAGTCACTATGAACAACGTTAGCATCATCAGCTCCGCGGGGTTCCTCGAACCACAGGGGCAGAGCTCAAACATCTGGCTAATCTCTACTGTCTATGGAGAAATGAGGCCCCTTGTCATTTCTTCAGTGTCATTGCTTTCCAATCCTCTGTCCTTTGTAGTAGGTTTCAGCAGCTACAAATCCCTGCACCCCAGGTCCCAGGAGAGCCATGAGTTTCTGCCCACTACATTTGTAGACCACTGCGTTATGCTGTCAGGTCAGCAAGTGTGGCATCTACTGCTTGTTCTACTTAAAGCTGTAGCCCACTGAGAAGGTTTCAATTGTAAAGTCTAATTAATCATACAGAGCTCCCCACTACTGAACATAGCTTTGCTATGAAGCCCTTTAATTGTCTGCAACTGCCTGGTTTCTCCCTCTCTTTTTTAAAACGCCCCATCACTTTGAATTTCTCTTTAGACAACAGTCATTTTCTTCCAATTTCATCCCGCATTTGGATGGTAAATTCTTGATGGATCGGAATTGTGTCATCCCTCTATTTAGATGAATAAATTGAGGCTTTAGAAAGTGGAACAACTTGTCAAATGATAGCAAGTGGCAACGTGGGGACTCACGCCAGCTCTGAGTAACTCTAGGCTCAGGCTAGTTCCTCCCCTTATCCTCTATATCCCTGAACCCTTCCTTAGACAGCAAGTTAGCAGTTCCTTTAGCAAAACAGGAACACAGCACACTGCCAGTTGGAGGTGGGAAACATTAAAGTGATGTTCTCCTGATGGGCCACCATTCCTCCAATCATACTCTGGGGGAACAACAGCAATAGCAACACCACAAGTAACTGAATTTGGGGGCCATTATTTTTATCTTTTAAAACTTATGAGAGTGGAGATGTAACTCAGTTGACAGAGTGTTTGCCTAATATGTACAGAACTCTGGGTTCAATCCCCACCATGTTAATAGCTAGCCAGGGTGGCAGACATCAGTACTCTTAGCACTCAGGGGTTGGAAGCAAGAAGATCATAATTCCTGGCCATCCTTGTCTGTAGAGTGAGTTCAAGTCCGGCTTGGGATACATAAAAGCCGGTCTCAAACAAAGGTTTTTTAATGGGAAAGGAAAGGAAACTTGAAAAAGTTAGATGGATACTGGCAGCTTTATTCAGGACACGTGAGATCATTTAGCACAACCCTATACTGTGGTGCATGGAGTTCTGAGTGTATATGTTTCATATTTTAAAAGACATAGGACATTAACATTTCTTGTTACATATCATGAAATACAACTATCCTTCATGAATTTCACATAATTCACTAGGAGAGTATCTTGTAGCAAGGAGCTTTAACAGTAGCATTTCACAGTACAACACATACAGTAACTGACTTCAAAGCCATGAAAAAAACAAACCCGCGTTTATTGCCAGCATTTCTTTCCCCGTCAATCCTCTTCTATCCCTTTTGGTAGCTTGCTTATGGCAGTGCATAAATGTATATACCAAAACTCACGTAACTTGTCAAATGCTTGCCCTTTATTGTATGTAAATTATAATTCAATAAAGTAAACCTAAAGTCTTAAGCATGCATTTAAATAAATTGCCAAGCCAAATGCTCTAAGATCTACCATTACTAGGATTACAGCTGGCAGCAGCCTACTCTGTGCCAGCGCACGGTGATTAAGTGCAGCAACCCACACGGCGTCTGACATTCAATGAGGAAGTCACAAAAAAGTAGAATGTGCTTCACACCATGATTAATATAGGATCCCTATATTTAGTTTCTGTTTGAACATTTCCCCTCCTTTCCCTCCATCCCTGAACCCTGCTGAGGACATAGTATAAATCTGAAGGCTAAAGATCACAAAGTTTTGATGAATGAAACAGACAAGAACATGACAGACTCTTGCAGGACAAAATGAACTCCCACCCCCACCCCCGTTGTCATTTTTAAACTAATTGTAGTTATTTAAAGTAACCTTCGAGCGTGCATCAAAGTAAGCTGGGGACAGCAATGACGTGGGCTCTTTACACACTTTTATCTACAGCAGATAGAACCACGTTCCTTCCCAGAGAGGCATGTTCAGATTCTACTGCTATAGTTCTGGACGAATGTCTGTGGATGACCATACTTGGAAATGAGAGAGAACGAGAGGGGGAAGAAAGGAAGAAAACAACAATAACAAAACCCAAAAGTCCAGTACCATCTCTTGGAGTCAGAGCCTTATTAGAAGTAAAATACAACAAAAGTAACAGATATCACTTATCACGTTTCTTCATATTAAAAATAAAACCTTTGTTGTCTGATTCCTATAATTTGCAGCATAAAAGCACAGTATTCGTTAATACCTAGTTAATGAGTATGCAGTCATATTTTAAGAGAGAAAACATTACCTCAGAGAAGCCTATTTTTAAAAGCTTCTGAATAGTTGGAGGAACACTAAGCTGCCCTCTTCATTAAGAAACAGATGCAATCAAGTGTTCAACAATTCAACAATTACCATGAAGTAAGCCAAAGGCATGGTATCCTACTGTGAAGGGACACTGAATTTTACTACACCCATACCCTACTGTCAATGGATTTGAAAGGATGTTGAATATGACTAAGAAGACAGAGAAAGGGATCTCTGGACACGGACTGAAGCAGATGGGCTGGGGTGGGGGTAGGGGGTAGGAACAGGCAAGAGGAAGAAAAGAGAGTGTTGACTTCGCCATACTCAAAATGCTCAAAGTCAATCTGACTGACTCAAGAGTTGATACTGGCTCCTTGGGAGTTGCTTTCAGTTAAAAACGGAAACTGTTTAGGAGAGGTTTTTATACTGCTCAAAGGGGCATTTGATAGAAAATTTAAATAACACGAATTTAAGTGCAGATTCTGTGCTTAGGAAAATAAATAAATAAATCCACAAGACATTATTTCCTCAGGAATATGAAGTAGTTGGAAGACATATTTGGGAACAGTACAGTTTGGACTATTGTTAATCTAATAGCAATGAAACCTCCTTCTCCACAGCAGTAAAATTTTATGATAAAGCTCCATCCAGAGGTTTGGAAAATGTTGCTGCATTTATTTTCCAGAAACATGCATCCAGTCAGCACAAGTTCTTCTCCAAAGCACAAAACAGCCCTTACCTAAGTAGCTAGCTTGCCAAACCCTTCACCTTTAGAAATTTCCTAATAGCTCTCATTTCCATTTTTCTAGATTTACTGTAATCAGTCATAAATCTGAAAATTCGTATTTCCTATTTGCTTTCAGATAAAGCCAAAATGACTAATATACATCATAGAACACAGGGGTGAATGGAGGGAGGGAGGGAGAATGGCAAAAGGAAAGTATTTCACTCAGAAAAAAACAAAAAACAAAACAAAACAAACAAACAAACAAAAAAACAAGAGCATTGCTCCTCTCCTGCTGCTGCAAGATGGCCAAATTTCTTCTCCATGCAAGGAATTGCACATTGCTGGAAAAAGCATGTCCCCCTTTTATATCAAAGGAGGTATTTCAGGGGCTTGTTGCACACTGTCTCCTAAAAGTCAGAGCCACACAGAAGAGTGAGGGCTAACTCCAACAGATAGGTACTTACAGAGGTCCACCTCTGTGCACACCATCTTCTCTCCCTCTGTTGTGCTCTCTCTTCCTCTCATCTCCCCTCCCCCAAGCACTGCTTCTCAAACTGGGGTCACCAGAAAAGTACCATCAGCACCACTTAGAGCTCATTAGAAATCCAAATAACCTTTGACCTTCAGAATTCAAAACTGTAGAATAAAGACTTGGAAGCCAATGTCTTCAATTCTGTGGGATTTTCGGTTTTATGTACTATTTATCTATTCATTCTGCCTTTGAACCATATGCCACTCAAGTTGTTGCTAAGCATTTGAAGTGTATACATGTAGTAGTCAGGGTTCAAACACACACACACACACACACACACACACACACACACACACACACACAGATTGGGAATATGGGGGGGGGGAGACTTATTAGAATGCCAAGAATGGCTGTCTACCAAAAGAAAGTCCAAGAATCTAGTTCTTCAGTCCATGAGGCTGGATGTCTCAGTTGGTCTTCAGTATATACTAGAATCCTAGAAGTAGGCTCCAGTGTTAGTGAAGGGATGGACTTGGCATTGAGAGCAAGGGCAAACAGGCAAAAGTAGAGCAAGCCTCCATCTGCTATGCCTTTTATATAGGCTGCCATCAGAGAAGGTGTGGTCCAGATTATAGGTGGATCTTCCCATCTCAAAAGATCTGGATTAGAGGTAGGTCTTTCCATGTCAAATAATTTAATTTATAAAAATCCCTCACAGGGCTTTTGTTAATTCCAGATATAATCAAGTTGGCAACTAAGAAGATCCATCAAAATACATTTCTGATTTATTTATAAGATCTTTGGGGACAAAAAAAATTATTTTCCCTCGTCTTATCCTGTATCCAGGAGTGCCTAATCTTCATAGAGTTAACAAGCAAGAGGAAATATAATGACCATCCATTATTGATGACAGGAACTGGAACCATTGGGCAGAGCTCTTGTTTAAGTGTGACACTCCCATCCACCTGGGATTTCCATTCTCCATAATCTACAGTCTGGGGTCACTAAGAAGGACTCCTCCTCTTCAGGGATGGAACCGCTCAGCTTTAGAATGGAACACAAAATTTACAAAAATTATTCCCCAGAGGCCTGGAAGGTGAGGAGGGGCAGCATTACCCTGTCAGAAGGAACAGGAGTCGAATGAGGCTCTTGCTTAGCTGTGGCAGGATATAACTGTGCCATCTCTTTTAATATGAAAAAAAAAACTTTTTTTTGTTTGCCTTCTGCTTGTTCCATTCAAGAAATAAAAGCAAATATTTCCCCTTACACAAGATTCCTCACTATTCTTGAACAATATGTAATCAGTTCCTTGGCTAATGAGAACAGTTCTGGGTTTCCTGTTGGAGGCTTGGTAATGGTTCCTGGGCATAAATGAACTAAATGTGCTAAGTTGTCCATATGATGACAGAGATCACCAAGGGCCTCTGTCTTCTGAACCTAGTGCTGAAAGGGGGGAGGGGCTGCACATGTATAAATAAGGCACCCCAGGGTCTTTCTTCTTCTTGTTTACTTCTCCAATACACATATCTATATGTTTGAAAGTCAATCTGAGAGGAGCCAGGCTCTACCAAAATGCATATGGAAAAAACCCTTAAGCCCCAGTGAGATGGTACTGAAATACAAGGCCTTTGAGTGTAAAAAGATCAGAAAGGTCCCGGCTTCCTAATGCTATGTGTGGCCTTATTTAAAAACAACAAAACCACCACAACAACAAAAACCTCACCAGATAGCTCTCTCTCTTTTTCTCTTTCTTTCTCTTCCTCTCTTCAGCAGCTACATAGACAGAAGACAGCCATTGGTACACAGAGAAGAAGCACACTAAGAACCCCATACTTTGGTCCCAGACTCCCTAGCTTCTACAACCATGGGAAAATGTCAGTGTCCGATACTTTGTTACAGCAGTCCAAGGAGACAAACCCAAATCTCAATCCTGAACTCAACAATGATCTCTTACCAGAACTCTTAGTGCAAATACTTGCTAGAGCTAAGTCTTTGGTTTGCATGTATGAGCATGCCAATGCATGTGTGGACTGAACTATCTATATGCCATCCACTTGGACCACAGTGATAGCCTATAGAAGCAATTGATGATCAACATTCAAGAGTAAAGGTCATTTTCACATGTAGACTATCTTTAATATAAATGTAGCAGTAAATTAATCTGGTGGCTAGTCCCCAATAACCACACGGAGAAATCAAGATTTATTTTAACCTGCACCTCAATTGCTGAGCAGTTAAAGATCTACCTTAACCTCCTATGCTAATCTGGCTGCCTCCCTGTCCCATCTCAGGATACTTGCATACTATCAGTGATCGGGTTCTTTGGGCTTCGGGTATGTTTTCATGATTTCTCTCCAGAACTTCTTCATAGCTCCAAATCCTCTATCCTCCAGGCTGACCTGAATTTCACTCTCTCCTTCCCTCCTTTCTCTGGCTGTGAACATCCTGCCCTATTCTCTATTCTGCCAACCCACTGGGTGCTCAGCATTTATTGACAAAACAGAGAATAAATGGTAAGAATTGTTTATACAAACTTGAGACAGGAGATTCTTGGTATAAGCATTACAAAGCCGTGTCTGGATTGCAACAAGATATGAGGGCAGAGAAATCAGCATTTGAATAGCCCAAAGATAAAGTTTAAACAGTGCACAAAAACATCATGTCTACATTCATGAACCAGATATAATTGAAAACAACAGAAACCTCTTAGATTGGATAAGATCATGTGTGTTCTGGATGACATGGCAGGAGACAGGAAGCTGTTAGACTGGAATTGCACACTGAACAAAAGCCTCCGCTGAACAGGATGGCATTCACAGCTTGCCTGGAGCCTGGGGTGGGAAAATCTCTAAAGGTGGCAAATGTTAAATGTCTCTCTGACCTGGTGAGGATGGAGAAGGTTCTCTGTTGGCAATTAAGCTTCCCCAACAACTTTTAATTGTAAATGAATTTTTACAGACTTGTCTGAAGACATGTTTAAACTCTTGGCCCGCATACAAATTATAACTTCTGGGGTAGCACTCAGATCTAGGTCTCTGCAGCAAAATTCCAGGAATAAAAAATTTCAGACTGGCATAAAAGAAGTAAGGCTTTGTCTCTGTGCAGGTTCCTGCAAAGCTACAACTTCTAGAAAGTGGCAGTGGTACCGCGTTCTCTGTGGTCAGTTAGCGAAACTATGCTTTTCCTCTGCAGCGCTCATATTACGATTACCTGCCTCCGTGCAGAAGTCATTCCTGAACCATACAAAAATAGCAATGGCTTTCTGTCACGGCCAGGCTCAGGCTGCTACACTCAAAACCACTGTGAAGTCTTTTCTCATTCCCCTGTGTTAGTAGGGAAAACGGGACCACAGCCTCCCTACATGGTGCTCCAACCACTACAGTTGTGCCCACATTAAGTGGTGGGCTTCTCATAACTTGATGCCGGGTTACCAATTTTTCAGAGACCCTGCTGTTTGCTGGGAAATCAATTCATCTAAATAAAGGATTCAGCGGTACCTGCATAGAGGAATAACGCAGCGTCTGCAGTAATGTGCAGAGCACTTTCAGAGAACAGCTTCGGGCTCCGGTGAGAGGCACAGAGAGATTGAATTCTCCTCACATTTTATTTGCCAATGTTCGGCTATAAATCATCTCAGCTCCTGAAATGGGGCATGATGCACATACGGGAACACTGAAGTAATCAGACTCTCACTAAGTACCAATACAGGCCTCCAGTTCTCAATCCACCCGTGGCCAGCACAGCTTGCCCTCAGTCCATGCTAGCAAGTGTAACAGAAAATGCACCATCAACATACTCGAAACCGGAATGGCCCCACATTCTTCCCTCAGAAGCCCTCAAACTCAAGTTACTTTTACAAATCATTTGAATGAGAAGTCCTGAAAGCAAGAATGTTAAATACTCAACAACTGGTATTAAGATTGTTGTGTCCTTTGGGTACAACATATATACTACGGACAACTTCAGAGCTGGGAAGATGCTCTGTCAGTGTTGAGGACCAGACCAGATCCCCCAAAACCAGGTAAGATGCTTGATAGGTGTGGCAGACTGCCTGTAATCTCAGCACTTAAAGCTGGCTAGACAGGCAAGCTGTACCCACAAGCGTTTGATCCAAGGGCATTTGCCTCAATAATTAAGGTAGAGAGTAATAAAGGCAGATTCCTGGTGCAAATTTCAAGTCTCTCCAAGCACATAAACACATATGAATACATCGACATACATGTGAACATGCATACACACATGTGTACCAATCAAACAACTTATGTTTTCACACTTTCCCTAAGAGGGTAAACAACTCACCTTAACAGTACCCAGGACCAGGCCTCATGGCAAATGGAAGGTATAGAAAGTGTGTCCTTTCCAAGGGAAAAATGAATGTAGAGGGGGAATATTTACTGTGGAGAATGCTTAAAAACAAACAAACAAACAAACACACAAAAAACAGTGTCAAGAAGAAGGAAGCAAGAAGACAAATGAAGAACCCTCACTCAGCCATTGCACATATACAGCATGGCCATTACAAACACAGAGACCCTGGACTGACCCTTAGCCCTGTATTGGAATCCCAGACACTAACTACATGACCCGGATGAGTTTCACTTTGTAGGGAGCAGAGGAAGCCTCTAACTCCGTGCCAGGCACATGTAGGCCTTCTCATTAAACACTTGGCGCAGTGCATGGCATGGAGCTGGACTAGCTGGCCCATAGCCTATAACATACAGACACACACACACACACACACACACACACACACACACCCTTCTATCAACCCTGTTCCCCTAGGGAATTGGGACTAATAGAGATAGTAAAACTCTGTAACTTTACTCTCAACAAATAATTTTACAGTATCGGTAAAAGGTGCATGAAATTACAAAACAGAACTGGGAGGACTAGATCAACTAAGTCCACCCCCGTATCAACAATCCTGTCTGTAAAACAGGCCTGCTTCTACTAAAGGGTCTAATTCAGGTATTCTCGCTTGAATGTTTATAACATCATCATTCTAGATACATAATACTACATCATAAACCCAGAGTGGACAATATGGAGGGTGGCAAGGAGCTGGAGAAGAGAGGAGAATAGGAGAGCTGCTGGCTGAGACGATGGCTGGTGATCGTGGCTATGGAGACACCGGAGCCTGAGAAGGCCATTGAGACCAGGAAAAGAAGTTCCTTGGGTGATCTGGACCCCACAAAGACCCTGATTTTGAAACAAGCCCTGAATCATTTCAGTTTTTAATAGATACTTGTGAAGTTCTAGCCACTGGAGCTGGTAACTTAGTAGGTAATATCCTGTAAAACCTGGCCTTGTCTGGCTTTAGATACATTCACGTTATAGACATGGATAGGCACTATATATGTTTTTAGTCTAAATACAGTTTTTATTTAGGCCTAAAGATGATGAGAGACCCAAGGCTGAAGTTGTTGCAGGGTCCCTAAATGACAGCGTTCCTAACTGCAACAGAGTCCCACATTTCAACAAGCATCTTAATGATACTTCCCACAGACAATCTCTTATTATTGTACGTGGCCCGGGCTCTGTCCTAGCCAGAGGACAGAGCAATGGAATGCTAATATCACCTCTATATTATGAAGATGGTACGTTGGATCCAAGCTCCATTGTCCCTTTGCTAGGTGGGGAACAGAGACTTTAAAGGAAATGCCCAGGTGATTTTTATGACTGTGTGTACCGAGTGCACACTGAAACTTTCTCTACCACAGGCCAGTTCTCCATATGAACCACTGCATCCCTGCCCAGGCCACTGGGACACTGTATCGAGTGTGTCAGAATGTGGCAGTGGCCCAAAGAACAGCCTTTTGTAGATGGGGTTCCATTAGATGGAGATGACCCTTAACATAAAGTCAGTGGATTTCCCAAAAGTCTGAAAGAAAGTGTCATGCTAATATCATATAAGAGGGATTACCTACTGGCTCTTTCCAGGGGTAGTAGAATAAATCATTCCTGCAGCAGCGCCCACAAATGCAGCCACTGCGGCTGAGGCTTTAAAGATAACCACAGGTGCATACATTCCCCTTAATAAATTATTTTGTATCCAGTGATGTAGATGGACTGTACACATACACATTGGAAACAGAAAAACAGGAAAACTGTCCCACTTATAATCGGCTTCCTCAAAACATTCCAGTATTCGTTCCCTGTGAACTAAACTACAAGAGGTTTTGGACTATCTAACCAATAGTGCTTCTCTGCAAATGAACGCTCCAGCTGCTCTCACAGGCACAGTAGAGAGAAAACAATGGACACTTTGCATACAGTCAGTAATATCTACTGAAGAACAAAGAAGACTAAATCTCTGCAAGTTGTTAAAAGAACTAGGACTCATCGATGGACAAGAACTGGCTGTCGCTGACATTACCACACCAGACTGTACTGTGTAAACCTCATTTTACTTACAGAAAAGAAATCTGCACATAAAATACCACAGAAATAATATACTTTATGAATACTAAAGAATTTAATTGAAGATCAAGGAAGATGAGGCCAAAAGGACACCCAAGAAAAGAAATGCAATTGATGTCATTTTTAGCATTAGTGTTGCTAATGCTAAAATATATAGAAAATGAATAACTCTCTTTAACTTTATAAAATTCTCTTGAAGACTGAACTTTGAGGTAGCGCTGGTAAGAGTTTTCATTAATAGAATGAGCAACCACACCTGGAGAGAAAGATTATGAACAAATGCATTGTCTCACTAAAGCAGGACAAACGCTTTTGTGTGAGATTGTTATTGTGGTCAAAGGGAATTTCCTCAGCTTGCATTTTAGCATCCACATGTATAGAACTGCATCCATGAATGGAAATGAAGAATTAAGAACATTAAAAATTACAACCTGGCATCTAAAGTATATCAAACACTGGCTGTTTTTTTTTTTCATTACAACTTATATAATTGTGGCTATTTAAATGTGCATTAACTATTGCAGAATTTAACTTGTCCATAATAACTAGTAAACCATATTATAGCTTAATATTCATGCATGAAAATTGGAAATATTCTCATGTATTTATTTACATTGCCACAGAGGCCAATATGCACAAGTTTAAAACATGGCTGTTTTTAAAAAAAATACATCACTATTTAACACACAATTCATTAATAAAAGTGTACATTGTCCAAAAAAATAAATGAACCCAAAGTGACTTAAAATAACGACAGTGTTTATTGTGTTCATGAATCTGCAGTCTGGACAGGGACTCCAAACAGTTTATGTCTGTTCCACTGAAAATCAGCTGGGCCTGCTCTTGAGCTGCAACTGAGAAGTCACGCGAGAGCTTGCTTATTCACACATCTGTCCTGTCACCTAAACCAGGAAAACATCTGGGGGCTGGAACAGCTGAGGCTCTCTGGCATCCTTCTTTACCTGTGATCTCTTCATGTGATCTCTCCTATACGACAGACACAAGGCACCTGAACCCGGGACTCCTTGGTAGTTTTCCATTGTTATAAAAGGTACCTAAGACACAATGAGTACTATGGGAATAGGGCAATAAGATGTCTCAGCGAGATTCAGCTCACCATGCCTGAAGACCCGAATTCAATCCTGGAGCCCTACCTGGAAGGAGAGACAGCTCTGATGAGGTGTATGCTCTGTGGTAAGCCTGTCCCTCCCCCTATGAAATAGCTACATGTAATGGTTTCTCAAAGCAAACCTTTATTTTTGTTCATGGTTTTAGAGCTTTGAGCCCACGGCCCACTGAGCTGATAACAATGCTGGACTGTGACAATGCAGCTCATGGAGGAGGTGAGGCCAGCGGAAGCTGTTACTTCACAGAATTGGTGGGTGGTGAAACAAGGAAGAAGTTGTGGTCCTGAGGGCCCCTTAAAGCGCGTGCGCACACACACAGTGACCTGGCTTCTTCCCATCACAACCTCTTAAAGCTTCCACCTCATCACAGATGGGCAAAACAGTCTGTCTCACATGGCTTGGGATGGTTTGCCCAGGAAGTGGTAGTATTAGAAGGTGTGGCCATGTTGGAGTGGGTGTGGCCTTGTTAGAGTAGGTGTGTCACTGTAGGTGTGGTCTGTAAGACTCTACTCCAAGCTGCCTAGAAGTCAGTATTCTGCTAACAGCCTTCAGATGAAGACGTAGAACTCTCTGCTCCTCCTGTACCATGCCTGCCTGGATGCTGCCATGTTCCCACCTTGACGACAACAGACTGACCCCCTGAACCTGTCAGCCAGCCCCAATTAAATGTTTGCCTTTATAAGACTTGCCTTGGTCATGGTGTCTGTCCACAGCACTAAAACCCTAACTAAGACACAGCTCTTCAGGGGACACTTATTTAAAACAAAAAAACAAACATAATAGAAATGAGTCCCAAGAGGTCATGGCATGCCTTGTACGGCATAGCTTAATAACTCACATTATTTCTACCCTACTACAGTCTGTTGATTTACGCCTGCTTAAGGACTGGGAACACAAACTCCCATCTCTCATGGAAGAGTCTGAGGGCAGACTGCAAGAAGAACTTACAGGAAAAACAGTATATGGGACCAATGTTGGAAAATATTGGCCTCATTTACCTTCCTTTTCACTCAGTGTACTTACTGTTGGGGGTTCTCATTAAATTTTGTCAGCTAACAGGGATTTTTTTTTTTTTTTTTTTTTTTTTTGGTAATGTGTTGAGAACTCTAAAAGCTGAAGGAAAAGGTGGAAGGCTAACCTGAAAGTGAACCAGGCTTCTGAGAGGCTGAAGGGAGGTTGGGAGGAGAGGTCAGCACACCTTTGTCATCACTGCTGTGACTGTACAGCCACGTCCCAGACTCTCAGTACCACTCAGACTCTGTCACTCTGCCTTTGAGCCACGTCCTCACACATGAGCCAAGGTCTCAAGTCACACATGTGAGTTCTGACTTCCAGGGACCCAGTGTGACCCCCTTTAGAAGGCCTGACTCCCTGAACAAAGGCTTTACTTCAAATAAGAACAGAGAGGCAGATGGTTGGTGGTCGGCAGTCCAGCAAAGGTCCAGTGTATACAGCTAGCAAATAATAGGATATTTTCCTATGAAAGACACCATCTCCTGGCAACCCAGGACAATAACAGAGTCTGGTTAGTAAGCAGGCTTTAGCCTGGGATGTAAATCAAATCCTGAATCTGTGATGCAAGCTCTTGTCTTCAGAGCCACGTTTATCAAGCTCACTAAGATCAGAATTGTTCTGGAATGAGATCCAATTCTAAGCCTACGGACTCCCCACAAACACAGGGTGCTTGCTGTCTCCACAGAGGATGGGGTTCATATAACGGGTGAAGGACAGGTGGCAGTCAGCATCAGCCTTGAGCTGTTTGCAATTAAGAAAATCTAAGTGCTGGCTTAATTTCCAGTTTGTCACATAGCATCTGAAGTCTTGGATGATTTATGTGGCTGACTACAGCAGAAAAAAACCACTCACAGGACAGAACTGGTCATTCTAACATGGGAGACAGACACCCACCACACCTTACAGCACCCTGGCGACAGACTCTCTTGTCTTGCTTTATCGGGAAATGCTAAGTATTAGTGGGAAGTAAAGATCACATGAAAGGTAGCTGTGTGGAAGGAAATGCTACACTAATTTTCTTTTAAAAATCACCTTAATCAATACCAACACCTTAAGATAAAGATACTATGTAAACTCATCCTAAAAATGTGAATATAAATGCTGATAGACAATCCCAAAACACTACAACTAGATATCTTTATACAAAATTTTAGATGTGTGGACTAGTAGCAATTTAGTGATTTTCTGATATTAAGAATGAATTGAGATGCGGTCATTTCTTTTTCCTGTTGCTACTTCTTGGCATTAATTCTGCTTCTGTTCCTTGTCATATAAGTGAGCCCAAAGGGTCAGATAAAAATAGTTTTCATGAGATCAGGGGACTTGGCTGGTGTGCCATGCTCACTGCCGCATACCCTATTCCTGCTAGACAGGAAATGGCAGGAGCTCAATACACATCAATGACAGTACCTGTCACGTGTTTAAGATTTGCTTTATTTTTAATTATGTACACAGGCATTCAGTGCCATGGGAGACCAGGCCTGCCAGATTCCTGGAGATGCCCAATGTGGGTACTGGAAATTGAACCCAGATCCTCTGAAAGAGTCTCAGTGACTCTGAACCAGTGGGCCCTCTCTCCAGTCCCTGGAGAAAGACGTAGAAAAAACTAGGCCAGGCATGGCGGCTGATGCCTATAACCCCAGTATTTGGGAGGCTGAGGCAAGATAGGAGTTCAAGGTCACCCTCAGCTATATGTCAAGTCTGAGGCCACCCTGGGCTATATGAGATTCTGTCTCAAAACATATTTTCTAAATTAAAAAAAAAAGGTAATATAATTTCAGGGGAAAAAAGACGAATCATATATATTCAAGGAGTTTTGCTCTGGGTATCTGGATACAATCACTATACTCTCTATATCCCTCTTTAAAATGAAGATGCTTCAAAACTTGCCCCTAAGGCTGACGGCAAATGGCCAACACACACACACACACACACACACACACACACACACACACGTCTTACATCACCGAGTGCCTGCTGACTGTTGGCTTTAGTGCACACTAAAAGTCCTTATCATCTTTTAACACTGAAGGGGACCCTCAATTTGGACAAGAACTTATTTCTCTAGGAAGACTGTACTGAGCATAATGGTAAAAGACATGTGTGGCACAGGACACAGCTTCAGTACTAAGGGTAAGATGAAAACAACTGTGCTGGAGGAGAGGGATGCTTCAACTCCAACACCAAGGTAGGCACTTTCTAATCAGCAGTCATGCTCTGACAACTATATGTAAAATGCTTCTCAATATTATAAGGAAAACTGGGGACTTGTGTGGGAAGGGGACAAGAAAATAAACACCTAAGGGCTACAGAGCCTGCTAAAATGAAGGGCTAAGTGTTACACACAGATGAACAGAAAGGAACGAAGGGAGGGGAAGAGGGGAATGACATCACCCAACCGGCTGGTCCCCTAACTGTACAACAGCGAACATGGAAAAATGAAGACCAAACTGTGCCCAGCTGAAAAGAAAATCCGCAAGCAACCGAACAGGGTAGAACTGTTAGTTTATTTAGACTTTAGATGGTGAGTTCTCAGTTCACCCTCCAAACATGTTCTAATGATCCTTCTTCCACCTTTGCCTTTAATGCTGAGTATCAGCACTGCTGCCACCCTTGGTCCCTTAGCAGGATGAAGAATAGTGGAGTGGAATATGTCCTGTGCATGAAGACCTCTGGGAAACACTGCGGCCTTCCATGCTTGTTCTTCACAAGAGCTCAGCTAGGTCCCTTCAGCCAATTTTGGCTTTAGTTTTTAGGTCCTACTGTTACATGATTTCTGATTCTTCCAAACTAGATTCTCCTCCTACTTAAGTTCAAATCCTACCCAAAATAGATTCAAGCAGGGCCAAATATAAGAATTTTTTTTTTTGCAGAGGTGTAACAGCAGACTCTAAAAATGAATATCTGTAATACATTTAATAAATAATAAAGATGAATATATGCATGCATGAGCTGGACTGGAAAGGGAACAAAATTTTCAGAGCATCCTAAAATGGATCCTTGGATTTCAAGCCAATTGCTTTGAAGTTGTGTATTTAAATATCTAGATTTTTGGATCCAATCAAAGGGTCATGCTATTTAATTTCTGAGAAATTATGGATACATGCTCAATAGACTAGGAAAGTCCCATTTCTCAAGCAAAATTTAAAAAAGAAATCTTTCCCACAGGCACTCTCGCTTTTCTAGAATTATTAATTCATGATTTGCCAAAGGCTAAAACCATGCTTCCACATTTAAGTGAAATGTTACAGAAGAGGAATTTAAATAATCTTCTATTAATTACTCTGTTTTTAAAAATTATATGTAAAGACCTCTCCTATGTAGGAAGCCTTCAGTAAGTACAATTATCAAATTCAGAATTGCTAATTACAATTATAATAAGGCTTCAGATTCAATGTTTTTAAAGCCTTCTGTACAAAAAGCAATGAATGACCATTAACGGCTGAAGTTCATTATTTACCACAGAGGCACAGTCATGTCCCCACCACTTCTGGGTCTTAGCTTACTGTGACACCTTCAATTCTTGATTTACTAGTGATTACTAGCCTTATAATTACCATCCCCCCCCCCCGAAGCAAGAGCTCTTAACATAATGACATATTTTGCAAATGTAAAAATAAAAACCATCTTCTATGCTCGACTTCTGTCTCGACTGTGAAATAAACAATCTTGTATGGTGGTGTTACATTCTTGGAGGCTGTTAGGGGTCAATCATTTCCTTCATTCTTTTGGAAGGAAGGAAGGAAGGAAGGGAGGGAGGGAGGGAGGGAGGGAGGGAGGGAGGGAGGGAGGGAGGATGAGTTTTCTAGACCAGAACAGGACCAGGAGGAGCAGCAGCTCCAGCTGCTGCTGTTGCTAGGACCAGAGCTGCTGCTGCTGCTGTTGCTAGGACCAGAGCTGCTGCTGCTGCTGTTGCTAGGACCAGAGCTGCTGCTGCTACAGCATCCCTTCCTGTTCCTAGAACTGCTGCTGCTGCCGCCACCTTCATCTTTGAGGTCTGCCTTACAAGATTTGGTATCATCTAGAAGGAGAGGCAGGAGGAAAAACTATTAGCCCTGTCCGAGAGGCAATCCTAAATTGTGCTGATACAGAACAGGGCATGAAGGAGGACTAAGTTAGCCACAGGTGGTTGAGAGCTTCCAGCAGTCAGGACAGCATGCGATTCCAACTACGCACGAGCCAAGCCCCTCCATGTCTGTGGTACACGTGGAGAATCCCAGGTTCTAGTCAACTACATTCTTCCAGAGTTGTCTTAGAACAAAATGTTTCCACAGTCAGTCATATTTACACTTATTCGAATGCTATTCACTTATTCTTATTAATTTTTGACACGGGATCTCACATATCCCCAGATGGCTTCACACTGGCTACATAGCAGAGGATGACCTTAAACTTCTGACTGCCCTGCTTCAGTCTTCTGATTTTAGGGTTATAGATGCATGCTACCACGCTAGCTTAACATCTTTCCTTTAAGTGCAGAAAATGATACCAATTTTCACACACACACACACACACACACACACACACACACAGAGAGAGAGAGACAGAGACAGAGACAGAACTATCAAAAAATGAAATTCTATTTAAATGACCCTAACACGGTTTCATCGAGGTCTGGTGTCTCTGAGATCACAGAGCATATAACCAATAGATCTTAAAACACAGGAGATCTGAGGACTTGAAAACAAAATTTGATGGGCTGGAGAGATGCTCATCGGTTAAGAGCACTAACTGCTCTTCCAGAGGTCCCGAGTTCAATTCCCAGCAACCACATGGTGGTTCACAACCATCTGTAACGGGATCTAATGCCCTCTTCTGGTGTGTCTAAAGACAACTACAGTGTACTCATATACATGAAAGAAAGAAAGAAAGAAAGAAAGAAAGAAAGAAAGAAAGAAAGAAAGAAAGAAAGAAAGAAAGAAAGAAAGAAAGAAAGAAGCAAAATTTGAGACTTGGATATGACACAGAACACCATATATACTGTTAAAAAGACAAGGCTTAAAAATGTTTAAAATGCACCCAACATACACTTCCTATCCTTAATCACTAAAAGCTTTTACAAATCAGGCTGAACAGACATGGAAACTCTCTTGTTTATAGTTACACTATTGTTACATTGTAATTCTATAGTTCTGCCTCTACCCTAGTGCTCCTGCTAATGCACTTAGTGATTTATGCTGAAGAAACAGCATCTCTGACCCACATACCACGGGTCTACATTTTACCAGCATGAGCTTGTTAAAGCCTCTCACACACTTTGTTCTATTTGATGAGGAAATCATGGGCATACACAGGTGGCCTGGAACAGCTGTGAAGGCGGCCCAGCACAAAGCCATCAAATTCCTTAAAATACAATCACTGCTGCTGGTGTTTGTAACTAGCTTGGGTTTGCAGGTGGCGTCCTGCTGCAATGTTAAAACGGACAGGCCTGGTAAAGAGTGAATAAAGCAACTGAGATCAAGCTCAGATTCCAAGTGTAAAGCCCTGTACGGCTTCTGATCAAATCACATGTCTACAACTAGTCAGATAAAAGACGTAAGGGCCAAGTACAGGGAGCAAGGCTATGGTGTTATAAACCTGGTGAGAAAGTGGGACCCCCACTTCATGAGACCTGTGTTTGTCTCCTGCTCTACAGGTGATTTCTCAGTGCTGTGTGCAAACTTCTCTTCTGGAAAGGCAAACGTCAACTGTCATATTGAGTATGTTCGATTCAAAGCACAGAAACCATGGTACTCCTGATGCAACATGACTAAAAAGCAAAAATCTCTGCTTTGAAATATTCAGCTAAGCTTTGTCCACTTTCCTAACAGTATCTCCACCAAAATAAAGTAAATCCCCGTTCTCCCAAATGTCATGTGAGGCCCTGAAGTCTCGTCTCAATCTCTAGGTTCCCTTAAGCACTGAAATCTTGGCAGGGGATCTTGAAGACAAGCCAAAGTCTTGAAAATTGCTACGGTTGTATCTGCTGCCAGACATCTCCCTTACCAGGGGATAAACATCTTTCCTCAATGCTGAGGCAGAGAAAAAAAAAAGTCTGGTCTCACACCCTTTGAAAGTATCAGATAGGAAGCATACTCACTGTCCTGGATAGTTTTGTGTCAACTTGACACTGAGCAGAGGGAACCTCAATCGAGAAAATGTCCTCATGATATCTGGTGGTAGGTAGGTGTGGTGGTTTGAATATGGTTGGCCCATGGGGAGTGGCATTATTAGGAGGTGTGGCCTTATTGAAGGATGTGTAGCCTTGTTAGAGGAAGTGTGTTACTGTGGAGGTGGGGCTTTGAGGTCTCACACACACACACACACACGGATGTCAAGAACGGGCAGTGTGATCCAGAGCCTCCTCCTGACTGCCTTTGGATCAAGATGGAGAACTCCTGCACCATGTCTGCCACATGCTGCCATGCTTCCCACCATGATGACAATGGATCAAACCTCTAAAACTATAAGCCAGCTCCACTCAAATGTTTGCCTTTGTAAGAGTTGCCTTGGTCATGGTATCTCTTCAAAGCAGTAAAACCCCAAGACAGCAGGCCTAGAGGGCATTTTCTTGATTAGTGATTGCTGACGGAGGGCACAACACAGTGTGGTTAGGACCTCTCCTAAACTGGTGGCCCTGGGTTATATACAAAAGCAGGCTGAGTAAGCCATGGGGAGCAAGCCAGTAAGCAGCACCCTCCATGGCCTCTGCATCAGCTCCTGCCTTCAGGTTCCTGCTCTGTTTGAGTTCCTGTCCTGATTTCCTTCAGAGATGAACCGTGATATGGAATAATAAGCTAAGTAAACCCTTTCTTCTCCAACTTGCTCTTTTGTGGTGTTTCATCATAACAGAAACCCTAACGAAGTCATTCACTTTGACACACATGGCCAGGCTACAGAGGGTTAAAATAGGGTGCCTCAAGTTCCTCAGATTGGACGCCTATAAATGTAACATTTATTCACCTGATGTGATGTCATCTCTGAGGCGTATTGTTTCTGTCTGCTAAACTAGGCCTGGACCTGGAAGCTTCTAGTCTCCATACAATTAGGCCTAGAGTGTTTTCTGCCTCTGAGACTTGCTGCTGAATAAGCTCACCCTTTCTAGTTCTTTCTGAACTCTGGCTGCCTGGCTGGTTTAACTCAGCTGTTCTGGCTCAAACTCCTCTCCAAGCTGACTGATTCAATCTGCCTTCTCTCAGTTTCTTACTAATTGCTTTGCTTGGTTTCATGCTAACTTTGGCAAAATGTCCTAATCTTCTGGCTCCTTCTCATTCTCTGGCTCGTTCTCTTTGCCTGTGTCTAGCTTGTTCTCTCTTTGCAAGCTGTTCTCTATCACTGTCCCAGTAAAGTGCCCCTTTCTCTCTGCCATGCCCTTTCTTCTCTTCTAGTGAGAGTTGGGCATATTCTGTCAAATCTTTCTCTGATTTGTAAATCTGTCTGCCACTCAACAATTAGACATCACTTTGAAACTCCAGTGCTTCTTTCTACAAACTAACTTTACCCTCATTGTTTGGGATTAAAGGTATATACTAATGGTGTGTCTGAATTCCAGAAAGAGGGATTAAAGGTGTGTGCTAAGAGCTGAGCCACACCACAACTAGACACAGGTTTCCCCAGTATACCATCTCGGGGTTCAGGGTGTCATCAAATATCCTGCAAGGGAAGCTATTCTTCAGTGCCACAGCTTAGGTCATACACCTAGCTGCCATGAAATGAGCTTGCTTCTTCATGGTCTGCTCACAGGCCAGCCTCCTCTTTTATCCTCTTTTACCGACCACCCCTTCCCCTCAATGAGCAAAATGTGATCCAGTATGAAGTCAAATGGTTTAGACCACTTAAGTTAAATTATTTATTTATATATATATATATATATATATATATATATATATATATATATATGTTACATATCTATATTTATATGACAAAATTTTCTTCTAGATTCAACTCATAGGGAAGAAAAATGGAAAAGAAAAAGTCAAGAAATAAGAAATGTCAAGAAAACCTATCTGGAGAGTAATAATCTTTTAGTAGCATTTTAACAGTACAGGAGAGAGAAAACCCAAATCAGCATTTAGGTATGTTACCCTTAAGTCTGAGATAAAAGGACAGAAATAAAAACGACTTAGCAAGTTCATCTGCCCTGATGCAAAGGCAGAAATATAGACCCAATTTTAGACCAAAATATCAGTTGAGAGTCTGACTTTAAAATTCCTGCTATGTCAATTATAAGGTTGTAGGTACTTTTAAGTGATCATTAAAAATTCAAAAAGAGCCAGCTTCCAGTAACTGCGTAGTATTTGCTGATTGCCTTCCCCTTTTATTTTTTTATCAAGTTGCAAATTGACTCTAAAGAACATAAGAGGTACTAAAAGAAGGCTTTTGTTTGAATCTCCAAACAAGAAAAGTTACTCTGATTGGCTATAAATCAGAAAAAGAGAGGTAACCAAGGGTCATATTAATTGTTCAGAATATCTCACAGAAAAGGAACTTAGAATCTAAAATGAGCGAGTTATTTGCTTTGAGAGACAGTTTAATATTGCCACAGCGCTCTCTCTCTCTCTCTCTCTCTCTCTCTCTCTCTATACACACACATCACTGAAATAAAGAATTAGCTAAAATGTATTAATTGATAGGTCTATATCACTCACTTGAACTTACTACTTAAATCTGGAAATCCGATAAAGGACACATTTGACATAACTAAATTGGGATTTCAGAACTAACTGAAGGAGGCTAATTATTACACCAGCCAAGGGTGTTGATTCTAAAATGGCTTCATACTAGGCAATCTTGTATTGCTGTCCTTAAGGTCAACAATAAAGGACCCTTGGATTTTCCACCTGGTCTATCACTACTGCAAAGTGCCCTCTAGGGCTGGATGCACCCGTTTGTTCGGGTGCCTCTCCAACCCACATTTTATGGTCCTTCCAAAGGAGTCATACCTCTGTTTGCTTTCTACAAAGCAGTCTTCCTCATCAGCCATTATACTAAAGCCACATTAGAGCCCCTTACAGTCTTTTCAGAGGAGCTTGGCTCCCATTTTCTGACACTTGGCATCAAGTCTGGATACATTGAAACAAATGATACCAATAATGAACATTAAAAAAAAAAACACCTTTTAAAGTTTTGGTGTTCAAAGACCCTTCCTTGTTTGGCTTGGTTTCAGTTAAACCTGTTTAAACCCCATGAGCTGTCTCCATCTGCAGACACTATCTGGCAGATTGTAGTGTTGTTCTCCACATGATGTTGGGGACAAAACCCACAGGTGACAAAGCACTCTACCACTGAGCTACATCCACGACTGCTGGCCTTTCTCCTCAAGCTTGGGCACCTGCTAGATTCAGGCCCAGGTATTTATTTGTTCATTTGTTGGTTTGTTTATGTGTGTTGGGTGCCTGTGGAGGCCAGAGGTTGGTATCTGCTGTCTTCCACAATCACTGTATCTGTCCTGAGGTCTGCTCTCACCCAACCAGAGCTCACCAACTCCACCTCATCTTCCTAGACACTCAAATCCATATCTGCATAAATATAATTAGATTTTTAGTATTTCTACTTCCCTATTTTTATAAATATAATTGGACTTTTAGTATTTCTACTTGCAACTTGGATCCATGGCCAGTTTTTCTACCTTCTGTAAACTCTAGATTCCTATTCATATCATAGACGGGCTCTCCTGTGTTCTGAGGAGACTGAGATAAAACACCGAATCTGAGATCAGCCTAAGCTACAACAAACAAATAAAACCCCAAAACACACCCCCTGAAAAACTAAAAACTTAAAAAAAAAAAAATCAACGGATTTGACACTTTAAAGATTTCAACAACCTTCTATGTTTTGTTCCCTCGTAGAAATAATGCACTCTGTCTAATCCTCCACAAAACCAAGCCTGAGCTCTTCTGGGGAAATATAGTTATGGAACCCTCCTTTTTAACTTACTTGTCCTTATGTTTAGCACCTAACCAAAATTACATGCTCCAGAAAACACATCTGCAGAAAGAACTGATACAGATGTGAAATCGGCTACCTCTAATGGAGGTAAAGGGACTGCTGGAGAGAAGTCTGCCTTCGATCTAAATAGCCTTTCACACAGTGGTCAGAAGGACAGAGGAGCATGAGACTCCAAGCTCTCTTTGGGATGTGAATATTTAAAGAGAGTCAAGCAGGGCCTGGCAGTGAAGTGAGGATGGTAGCAAATGTAACCAAATGCTCTGAATTAGGGAAGTGAGATCCTTGGACTCTGATGGAACCAGTTTCTTGACTCAAGATTCCCTCATCTAGCTGCATTCTCCAGGCTGGTTTATCCATCTCAGCTAGTAGGTTAAATTAGTTAACTTACTCTCAAAGAGGTGTTCTTAACCAGGTTCACAGACCCAAAGGGGGCTTTGCAGAGGGCTGGGAATCCCCCAGAGCTGCATGGTTAAAATCTCGAATGCAGGTATCCAAAGCAGCGAGTCATGCGGATCTCAGGCAGAGCCAGCACTTAAAATCGAGCCTGAGCTAGGGAGATGGCGCAAGCATCGAGACCTGAGTTTGGCTCTTCAGTACTCATATAGAAAGTCATGCTTCGAAACTCTAGGAGTCTGAGATGGAAGGACTCTGGGAATTCACTGGCTAATAGTACTAGCCAATTGGTGGGCTCCAGGTTCAGTGAGAGGAATGAATAATGTGAAGAGTGATAGAAGACCCCCGAAATTGACCTTTGATCCCAGGCATGCAAGCATTTGCACAAGACACACATGCACACACGTGCATACACACACACACACACACACACACACACACACACACACACTCGCGCACACACAATTAAAGTATTAGGCTTATATATGAACATTGAACCAACTGCTGAGCACAAATTATAAAATATCAATCGATAGAGGCTGGGTTTCTGCTTAAAGGCAGAGTACTTGGCATGAACAAGACTCCTGCTTCACTCTTTAGCAACACACACAAATAAATAAATTTAAAAATTTTTTCAAACTGCAGCAACATACTTGATAACTGTCTGCGTGAGTGACCCATTCACAGCCCAGTAATTTTAGAGTCACACTTTTTGTAATGTGAGTGTCCATGCTGCGTGTGTGCTTGTGTGTGAGTTTGTGTGTGTGTGTGTGTAAGCCAGAGGAAAACCTTAGATATTATTACACACACACATCATATAGCTTTCTTTCTTTTCTTTCTTTTTCTTTCTTTTTTTCCCCCATAAAGTAAAACCGGGTTCTCTCATTGTCCTGAAACCTGCAAATAGACCGGCCAGCAAGTGACACCTCCTTCCACCGCCAAGAACCGGCTTGTCTCTATCTCTCCAGCAGCAGGATCACAAGCGTACTCAAATACTGTCCAGATGTTTGGCCTGTCCTAGTTTGCTTCCTAGTGCTGTGTTAAAGACTATGAGCAAAAAGCTACCTGCGGGGCAGAGGAGTGGTTTATGTCCTGGTCACCACAGTCTATCACTGAGGGAAGCCAAGGCAGGAACTCAAACAGGGCAGTAACCTGGAGGCAAAAATGGAAGCAGAAACAGAAAAACAATGCTTCCTGGCTCCCTTTATAGCATGCGCAGCATGGTTTCTTATATGATGCACGACCATCTACCCAGGGGCGGCACCATTGGCAATGGGTTGGGCCCTTGCACATGGATCACCAGTGAAGGAAACACCTCACAGACTGTCCACAATTTGATGGAGGCAATTTCTCAACTGAGGCTCTCTTCCTAGATAACTCCTACTTATATCAAGTTGACCAAGAACTAACAGACCAGGCAAGGATGCTGGGGGTTACGTTAGGACCTCATGCTTGCAAAACGAATATTTTACCAACTGAGCCTCTTCTCCAACTGCAGTTACACTCTCTACAGATATGAGTCACCTCTCACACATAGCAGACAACTTTAAGCTAGACTAGAAGGGCTGGACATATGGCCAAGGGTTAAGGGCACTTGCTGCTCTTCCCAGCACCCACAGCAGGGGCATTGCCCTGTAACTCCAGTTCCAGGGGATCTGATGCTGCCTTCTGGCCTCCCCAGGTACCAGTATATTCAAGGGGTGCACGCACATACATGTAGACGCACACACATGCACAGGAAGGAAAATTTTAAAACTAACTCTGACGCTGGAGCTTTAGTGGAAAATGTCAATGTGTTTCACCACTGGGTGATGAGAGCAGAAGAGAAGGCAAGTTAAATAGTCGTTAGGAAACCAGCACTTAACAACAACAATCAAGCAGTTAACAACAACAGGCATTTGCTGGTGTTGGGGAGAGGACATACACACACTAAGCAGAGAAGAATAAACTCCCCTGACTAGTAGACAATACAGAGCAACTCAGGGCTGAAGAGGAAGGTGAAGAAGCTAAAGTATTATCAGAGACCTGGAGACTCTTATTTTGGTATCAATATTTTAATGTCGTTTTCTAGCCTGCATTTAAAAAGCTCTACATGGGCCAGGAAGTTGGGTCAATGGGTAAGAGCACTAGCTACAGAAGCAAGTGGAAACCTAAGATTAGATGCCCAGGACACATGTAAGCGCTAGGACTGCGGGCCAGAACCTGCACCTCCTGGCGTGGGCAGCAGAGGGTGGAGAGATGGACGGTCTTCCAGGACTTGTTAGCCAGGTAACATAACTGCAAAGTCAGCAAGCTCCGGATTCTGTGATAGAC